>NC_092047.1:91354478-91654595 GCF_003086295.3 Arachis hypogaea | reverse complement strand
GGTAAGTGCAGAAGCTGATATTCCCTTAGGTCGGGAACGATGGTATCCATAAATCCATATGCTGCCAGGTAGTGCGATAACTCTGAGAACAGTGTCCCAGTCAAATTGGTACGTCTGGTGCTTGAGTGCGACCTCTTGAAATGCGTCCAGTTCTTCTGGAGTAGGGAGAAGATCCAAAGCTCGTTGAATGGCCTCTTCTGTAATGGGGATTTGCTTCTGACGGATATAGACAGACTGCAGGGTTGGCAAGTGGAAATTAGAGTAGAACTCGACTACCCATGAGAGATTAACCTGTCGTGGCTGTCTTTGTAGGAATCCCCAGTGTCTGTGTTCGATTAGCGGATCAACAAATTCAACAATACGGGTCGGGAGGATAAGCAGGTATTCGTTGTTGTAATTTCTTGCTGCCAGGATGGGAAACATCTGCACACAGTAGCGGTTGGGAAATTGCACAGTGTCCTTTGCTGGGAAGGCTTTCTCTTTTTCATCGACCTTTATAATCCTCTTAATTCATTTTGTTGAGGGCTTGACTGCAGTTGAAGATGGCTCTGCCACTAATGCTCTTTTTGTTCCTCTTCTTGCTAGTGGTTTGGGAGTAGCTTTCTCTTTTCCTTTCTTGGTGGCCATCCTGAAAGGGAAAGAGTAAGGATGTTAAAACTTCAAGGGTTAGGTCAAGGAAGAGAACGGGAAAGGTGGTAATCAAGGCACATTAAAGATGAATGATATTAACGCATGGTCATGACTACATGTGAAAGATCATCAATGGAAATATAGCAAGTGCATATGATGATAGTTAAATACAAGGTGTTTATTGGCATGCCGGCAAAGGCATGAGTAGCGTAGATCAAGCATTCAATGTCCAAGTTAGATTACCAAGCCTTTCAAATTAATAACCTGTTTGTAAGAACAATTATATTTAAATAATATAATATAAAAAGGGTTTTGTAAAAAGCAAGCATTTAGAGTATTAGAAGAAAAGAAATCTAAAAATAGTGCACAATGCCATACGGGCGTTTTCACAAACACATAGCATGCATGGTGAATAAGCTATTAAAAGTATTAAATTGGACATGAAAGTAACCCTTAAAAATTAATATATAATTGTCAAACAATTCTGTAACAATCCACAAGCAAAATAAAAGAAATAATGACCCAAATAAATTTCCAACACCAATAAAAAGAGGAAGAAAGAAAAAGAAAACAAGGATAGTGAAAGTAGAAAGAAAAAGAATAATAGAACATAAAAATAAGAGGAAGAATAGAAAAGGAAGGGGGGAGAAGAAAAGAAAAACCTTGATAATGGTGGTGAGAGAGAGAAAGTAGAAAGTGAGAAAGAAGGAAGAAGGAAGAGGAAGGGGGAAGAAGAAGGGAAAAGAAAAAGTAGGGTTCAGGGAAGAAAAAGATAAGATATTTTGGCAGATTTGGATAAGATGTGCGGCGTAGGTGACGCGGACGCGTGGGTAACGCGTTCGCACGAAAAGTGCGTATATGAATCGATGCGGACGCGTCGGTCACGCGGACGCGTGACTCGTTCTGTGCTACTGGCGCGAGGGCAGCCTCGCGCTCGCACAACTCTCTGTTCGAAATTCATTGTTGCCAAATTTCAAGGTGACGCGTTCGCGTGGTGAACGCGATCACGTGAAAGGCCAAGACTGGAAAATGACGCGGACGCGTGGGGGCACCCGTTCGCGTGGTAAGGCTTGTGCGACTAGCATCATTCCAGCCCCGGTCCAGCGTAACATTCTGCCATACACCCTTTCTTACGTCGATTTTCAGGGCACGCGTGGGAGGCATTTTTCCCACATGACGCGGACGCGTCGGGGACGCGGTCGCGTAGATCAAGTTGTGCCAAAGGCACGCCTCCAGGCGCCCTTTCGTGTGACTCTCTGTTGAGTTTGCTTTTCTTCCTAGGGTCAATACGACGCGGATGCGTCGGTGAAGCTGTTGCGTCACATGCCGCTTTCCTCCTGTCTCTTCTTCTTCTTCTTTTTTTTATGCAATATGAAAATGCAAACTATATGCACTAGTACGGAGAAGAGTTATTGAAAAAGAAAACTAAGAAAAAAGAAAAAAACGATCATACCATGGTGGGTTGTCTCCCACCCAGCACTTTGCTTTAACGTCCTTAAGTTGGACGCTCCACTAGCTTAGTCTTCTGCTGTGGGTGGATCTTCCAAGAGGAAGATCTCTAGCTCCTTCTTATTCTTCATCTTTTCACCATGATAAAGCTTTAAGCGATGTCCATTGACTTTGATGAATTCAGAGCTTGAAGGATGACTCAGGCGGAAAACTCCGTATGGCTCAGCCTTCTCTACTCTATACGGGCCGTCCCATCTTGATCTCAACTTGCCTGGCATGAGCCTCAATCTGGAGTTGTAAAGGAGGACTAAGTCCCCCGGTTGGAACTCTCTCCTCTTGATGTGCTTATCATGTACAACCTTCATCTTTTCCTTGTACAACCTTGAGTTCTCATAAGCTTCTAGGCGAAGGCTTTCTAATTCTTGCAGTTGCAACTTCCTTTCAGCTTCGGCTTTCTCAAATCCCATGTTGCACTCCTTCACTGCCCAAAAGGCTTTGTGCTCTACTTCAACTGGGAAGTGACAGGCTTTACCATAAACTAAGCGGAAGGGACTCATCCCAATGGGTGTCTTGTATGCCGTTCTGTATGCCCAGAGTGCATCTTGTAGTCTGGTGCTCCAGTCTCTTCTATGAGGTTTGACTATCTTCTGCAATATATGCTTTATCTCTCTGTTAGACACCTCGGCTTGCCCATTAGTCTGGGGATGGTAGGCTATTGCCACTTTATGAATTATCACATGCTTCTTTAGTAATCCTATTAGTCTCTTGTTACAAAAATGGGTTCCTTGATCGCTCACAATTGCTCATGGTGATCCAAAGTGACAAATAATATGGTTTCTAACAAAGTAAACAATAGTGTTAGTATCATCAGTGCGGGTAGGAATTGCTTCCACCCATTTAGAAACGTAATCCACAGCTAATAATATATAAAAGTAACCATTAGAATTTGGAAATGGACCCATGAAGTCAATGCCCCACACATCAAAAATTTCACAAAAAAGCAAAATCTATTGAGGCATCTCATCCCTCTTGGATATATTACCAAACCATTGGCATGGGGAACAAGATTTACGAAATTCAGCAGTGTCTTTAAAAAGAGTAGGCCACCAGAATCCACAGTCTAAAATTTTTCTAGCTGTTCTTTGAGGGCCAAAATGTCCTCCACTCTCAGATGAGTGGCAGGCCTCTAAAATGGACTGGAATTCTGATTGAGGTACACATCGTCTAATTACTTGGTCAGCGCCACATCTCCATAAATATGGGTCATCCCATATATAATATTTGGACTCGCTTTTCAGCTTGTCTCTTTGATGCTTAGTAAAGTTTGGAGGAAAAGTGCGGCTGACTAGATAATTAGCTACAGGCGCATACCAAGGGACTACTTCAGATACTGCTTGTAAGTTGTCGAATGGGAAATTATCATTTATAGGAGTGGAGGTATCCTTAATGTGCTCAAGGCGACTCAAGTGGTTTACCACTAGATTCTGGTTACCACTCCTATCCTTAATTTCTAAATCAAATTCTTGTAGTAGCAGTATCCAATGTATAAGCCTCGGTTTGGACTCCTTCTTAGTTAATAAATACTTTAGAGCTGCGTGGTCTGAGTACACTACTACTTTAGTACCAAGTAAATAGGCTCAGAATTTATCCAGAGCGAACACAATAGCTAAGAGCTCTTTTTCAGTAGTAGTGTAATTAGACTGAGTAGCGTCTAAAGTTTTAGACGCATAAGCAATGACAAAAGGGTCCTTACCTTCGCGTTGAGCCAGCGCTGCTCCTACTGCATGGTTGGAAGCATCGCACATGATTTCAAATGGCTGGCTCCAGTCTGGTCCTCTCACAATTGGAGCTTGAGTCAGGGCGGTCTTCAGCTTATCAAACGCTTGTTTGCAATCCTCACTGAACTCGAACTCAATATCTTTCTGCAGTAGTCTGGATAAGGGTAGTGCTACCTTACTGAAGTCCTTAATGAATCTTCGGTAAAAACCTGCATGGCCAACGAACGAACGGACTTCCCTCACAGAGGAGGGGTAAGGTAAACTAGAAATAACATCCACCTTTGCTGGATCTATATAAATGCCAGTATTAGACACAACATGTCCTAGTACAATCCCTTGTTTTACCATAAAGTGACATTTTTCAAAATTCAATACAAGGTTCGTACTAACACATCTATCTAATACTCTAGATAAACTATCTAAGCAAAGGCTAAATGAATCACCATAAATGCTAAAATCATCCATAAAAACCTCCATACAGTTCTCAATAAGGTCAGAGAAAAGACTCATCATGCACCTTTGGAAAGTAGCTGGTGCATTGCATAAGCCAAAGGGCATTCTCTTATAAGCATAAGTTCCAAAAGGACATGTAAAAGTAGTCTTTTCCTTATCTTCAGGAGCTATGTGAATTTGAAAATAGCCTGTATAACCATCTAAAAAGCGATAATGGGATTTACCTGACAGGCGATCAAGCATCTGATCAATGAATGGCAAGGGGTAGTGATCCTTGCGAGTGGCTTGGTTAAGATGTCTATAGTCAATACAAACCCTCCATGAATTCTGCACTCTAGTTGTTAAAAGCTCTCCATGCTCATTTCTTACTGTTGTGATTCCAAACTTCTTGGGCACCACTTGTACTGGACTGACCCATTCGCTATCTGAGATGGGGTAAATGATATCTGCTTCAAGTAGCCTGGTCACTTCTTTCTTGACAACTTCTAAGATGGTGGGATTCAATCTTCTTTGAGGTTGACGGACAGGCTTTGCTCCCTCTTCTAGGAATATTCTGTGCTCACAAACCTGAGGGTTGATACCCACTATATCCGCCAGGCTCCATCCAATCGCATTCTTATGTTTTCTCAGTACACTGAGTAGCTGTTCTTCTTGTTGGGAAGTAAGCTCCCTCGCAATAATAACTGGAAACTTCTGCGTGTCCTCAAGGTAAGCATACTTGAGGTGTGGAGGGATGGGTTTTAATTCTAATTTTTGCTCATGGTCAGGCTCTGGATTATCTGGAGCTGGTGATAATGGTAAAGTGCTCTCATTGTCCTCTAAAAATGTCCCCACACTTGGACCTTGCCCTATGTACTTCTCTTCTAATTCTTCCTGGTGAACTTCAGCCACAGTTTCATCTATGATGTCATACTGGGAGATAGAATGATCTTCCGGAGGGTGCTTCATAGCTTCATTTAAACTGAATTTTACTATTCTGCCATCTATTTCAAAAGAATAAGTTCTTGAAAATGCATCCAACTTGAACTTTGAAGTCTTCAGGAATGGTCTTCCAAGCAGGATTGATGATGGCCTTCCTGAGTCATCAGGGGGCATTTCCAGGATATAGAAGTCAATGGGAAATGTGAGCCCCTTAATGCTCACTAATACATCTTCAGCAATTCCAACCATTGTAATAATGCTTTTATCTGCTAACACAAAACGAGCTGCCGACCTTTTTAAGGGAGGGAGCCTCAAAGTATCACATATAGACAAAGACATTATACTAACACACGCTCCTAAATCACACATGCAGTCAGAAAATATCACACCCCAATGGTACAGTTAACCATACATGGACCTGGATCACTACACTTTTCAGGTATACCTCCCATTAAAGCAGATATAGAACTACCTAAAGGAATAGTTTCTAATTCATTAATTTTGTCTTTATGTATACATAAATCTTTTAGAAACTTTGCGTATTTAGGTACCTGCTAAATAACATAAAAAAGGGGAACAGTTACCTCAACCTTTTTGAATATTTCTACCATTTTGAGATCAAGTTCCATCTGCTTTCTGGGCTTCCTTGCAATTTATGGAAATGGAATAGGGAGGGAATTTTCTGCAGCGTCTGCATCCTTTGGTGCTTCTTTCTGTGGTTGAGCTTCTTCTTCTTCAACCATGTCTTGTACGTCCTCTTCCTTTTCAGCATTTTCTACCTCCACCACCTCTTCAGCTGGGGCGTGTTCTGGTGGGTTTGGCTCCTCCTGATTCCTCTCTTGCAGTGTGGTTCCGGACCTTAGGGTGATGGCATTGATGCCACCCTTTGGATTGGGTAAGGGTTGAGAAGGAATTCTACTGGAGCTTGCATGTTGAGTGTTTGAAGTATTGGATGATCCCATCTGAGAGATGAGAGCTTGTATAGCGGATGTTAGACCGTTAAGTGAACTTTCCATGTTCTTTTGTCCTTGCGCAAGGGATTGAAGCATCTCGTCATTCGGAGAGGAATTAGAATAAGTGATCTGTAGAACTTGTTGTTGGTTGTGCTGTGGTCCTTGGGATTGCCTCAGGTGAGGTACTCTGTAAGGCTGGTTCTGGTTCTGCTGCCTGTTGTTGTTATTATTCCACCTCTGATTTCCTTGATTGTCTCTGCATCCTCTGTTATTATTGTCCCTCCAGCCCTGGTTGGAATTATCCTGCCAACTCTGGTTATAGTTCCCACTTTGGTTGTAGTTGCCTCCTTGTTGATTGTATCATTGATTCGGGCGGTCATAAAAGTTATGAGTGGCTGCTACAGTATTGTCTTCCTATTGGAGCTGCGGGAATTCATCAGTATAATGACTATAATCAGCACAGATTCCGCATACTCTCTATGGGACTAACTGTTGGCTTTGCTGTGGTGGAGAAGGATGAGCTTGCTGAGCTTGTTGTTGACTCAACTGCATCTGCTTCAGTAAGTTGATCATTTCACATATACTCTGAGTCAGAGCAGTAGTCTCTTTACTAGAAGATACCTCTGCAACAGCTTTTGACCGGCTTTGTTTCTGCCTGTGATTCCGAGTAGATTCAGCTAAGTCACTGATCAATTGCCATGCCTCATCAGTGGTCTTGTACTTTTTCATAGACCTATTGCTAGCATTTTCCAATGTGGTCTTATCTTGAGGCTTCATTCCCTGTGTGACGTAGCCGAGCAACACTATCTTGTCAATCATATGGTGGGGGCATGCTTCCAGAAGATTGTTGAAGCGCTCCAAGTATTCGTAGAGAGTCTCGGATTCATCATGAACAATCATGGAAATGTCTTTCTTCAGTTTATCAGTAACTTCATCTGGAAAGAATTTTTCCAAAAATTCTCTTCTGAGCGTATCCCAGTTAGAAACAGTTGCTTCGGGTTGAGTGTAGTACCACTCTCTCACCTTTCCCTCAAGAGAGAATGGGAAGGCTTTTAACAAAATAGAAGTTTTGTCTGCTCCATCACACCTGACAGTAGAACAGGCTGCCTGGAAATCCCTAAGGTGCTTGATAGGCTCTTGAGCAGGTAAGCCATGAAACTTAGGCATCAAGTTGAGTAGTGCAGTCTTTAGTTCAAAATCTACAGCCACCGCTGGGTGATGCGCTTGATATGGCTGCATTGTGAAATCAGGGGCTCCAGCTTCCTTGATAGTAACTCTCCTAGGTGCTGCCATGTCACCTGCACGTAAATCAACTGAGTCAGTAGAAGGGGAGCTTGTGTCTTCCTTAAGTGACGTTTCAGATTCGTCCTCGGAGAGGACTAATCGACGCCGAGCTTGCCTTATACATGAAATAGTTCTTTCAATCTCAGGATCAAATACTGGCAAGCTTGGATTAGGAAGTGAACGCGTCATTCAATGAAAGAAACATGCAACTCATAGTAGCAAAATAAAATAAAATGCAAGTAAATAAATTCCAATTAATAACTCAGCACTCTATTGCAACTCCCCGGCAACGGCGCCAAAAATTGACGTGGCGGAAATTGGCGGATTAAGAAATTAATATAAGAGATACGTTGCAAGTACAGTTCTTAACCAACAAAAATCCGCTTATCAATTTAGAAGGGTTGTCACAAAATTAGAATTAAAATATTGGGAGTATGAATCCCAGGTCGTCTCCCAACGAGTTGCAGAAAGATGCGCTATTTTATTAATCAGATGTTTTCCAAAATAGTTTTGAGTTTGATAAACAGGAAACTAAATCAGTTATGTAATTTAAAGAAAAATCTTGACCGGGAGTAGATTAATCAGAAGTTCTATCCTTGTTGGAGTCCTCCCAAGATTAATTGATAATTGAAAGTTGTTCTGCTTAGTTATCCTTTACTAGGTATAGGAAAGTCAAGCAGGTTGGAAGTCTGCTTCTATTCACAAGTTCTAATCCTCTCCCTTGGGAAGGATTAGTGTTAGTGACCAGAGAGCTATCCAACAATAAACCCAATTACAATTTTACTCTTGAGCATTCTAACTCAAGGTTCTCCTCTCAATCAACTCCCAATCAAGTTAGAGAACTACTCGCTCATTATGAATGTAAACTTCACAAAATAAGAAAGGGAATTAAAGGAAGACATGATAAATAATAATAATAAAGACCAATTAAAAATAAAAATAGTTCTTGTATTAATAAATTCTAAAAATAATCCAATAGTAATTCTGAACAAATTAAGGATATGAAAGAGTAAGTGATAAGTAAAGAAAACAAACTAGAATTGATGAAGTCTTGGCGGAGGTAATAACTCTTCTCAATATCCTAATCCAAAAAGCAATGAAAACAAAATCCTAAGAACTATGAATGTGTAGAGAGAAAACTTAGAGGAGAAGTAAAGTCAGATCTAAAACTAAAATTTATGCAGAATGAATGTCGTCGTCTGGTCTCTGCATGTTCCCTGGCTCTAATATGCTTTTCTGGGCCAAAAACTGGGTCAAATCATGGCCCAAAATCGCCCCCAGTGAATTCTGCAAATTCTGCAGATTGCGCACGCCACGCAACTGCGTCGTCCACGCGTTCGCGTCACTCATGCAGCTTCCAATCCGTGCGTTCGCGTCAGGAACGCGAGCGCGTCACTGCGATTTCCTCTATTTCGCGCGGTCGCGTGAGCCATGCGCCCGCGTCACTTCTCGCTGGTCATCTCCTCAATTTCTTGTGTTCCTTCCATCTTTGCAAGCTTCCTCTCAATTCTCTAAGCCATTCCTGCCCTATGAAGCCTGAAACACTTAACACACAGATCACGGCATCGAATGGTATAAAGGAGAATAAAAAAAATATTCAATTAAAAGATCTTTAGGAAGCAAGTTTTCAATCATATAACAATTTTAGGAAGGAATTGTGAATACATGCAAATCATATGAATAAGTGGGTGAAAGACTTGATAAAACCACTCAATTAAACACAATATAAATCATAAAATAATGGTTTATCAATCTCTATACTGTGACATAGAGGATTCCATACTTTCTTGTTCTCTTCTCTTTCATATGAGCAGGAACAAAGACAAAGGCATTCTTGTTGAAGCTGATCCTGAACCTGAAAGGACCTTGAAGAGGAAGCTAAGAGAAGCTAAAACACAACTCTCCGGAGAGGACCTAACAGAAATTTTCAAACAAGAAGAAGACATGGCAACCGAAAATAACAACAATGCCAACAATGCAAGGAAGGTGCTTGGTGACTTTACTGCACCTACTCCCGACTTCTATGGGAGAAGCATCTCTATTCCTGCCATTGGAGCAAACAACTTTGAGCTTAAGCCTCAATTAGTTTCTCTGATGCAACAGAATTGCAAGTTTCATGAACTTCCATTGGAAGATCCTCATCAGTTTTTGGCTGAATTTTTGCAAATATGTGACACTGTCAAGACCAATAGAGTTGATCCCGAGGTCTACAGACTTATGATTTTTCCCTTTGCTGTAAGAGTTAGAGCTAGGACATGGTAGGACTCACAACCTAAAGAAAGCCTGAACTCTTGGGAAAAGCTAGTGAATGTCTTCTTGGCAAAATTTTTTCCACCTCAAAAGATGAGTAAGCTTAGAGTGGAAGTCCAAACCTTCAGACAGAAGGAAGGTGAATCCCTCTATGAAGCTTGGAAAAGATACAAACAATTGATCAGAAGGTGTCCTTCTGACATGCTTTCAGAATGGAGCATCATAGGTATCTTCTATGATGGTCTGTCTGAACTGTCCAAGATGTCATTGGACAACTCTGCTGGAGGATCTCTTCATCTGAAGAAGACGCCTGCAGAAGCTCAGGAACTCATTAAAATGGTTGCAAACAACCAGTTCATGTACACTTCTGAGAGGAATCCTGTGAACAATGGGACAACTCAGAAGAAAGGAGTTCTTGAGATTGACACTCTGAATGCCACACTGGCTCAGAATAAAATATTGACTCAGCAAGTCAACATGATTTCTCAGAATCTGTTTGGAATGCAAGCAGCAACAGGCAGTACTAAAGAAGCTTCCTCTGAAGAAGAAGCTTATGATCCTGAGAACCCAGCAATAGAAGAGGTGAATTACATGGGAGAACCCTATGGAAACACCTATAATCCTTAATGGAGAAATCATCCAAATCTCTCATGGAATGATCAACAGAAGCCTCAACAAGGCTTCAACAACAATAATGGTGGAAGAAATAGGTTTAGCAATAGGAAGCCTTTTCCATCATCTTCTCAGCAACAGACAGAGAATTTTGAGCAGAGCCGTTCTGGCTTAGCAACCATAGTCTCTGATCTATCTAAGACCACACTAAGTTTCATGAATGAAACAAGATACTCCATTAGAAATTTGGAGGCACAAGTGGGTCAGCTGAGTAAGAGAATCACTGAAACTCCTCCTAGTACTCTCCCAAGCAATACAAAAGAGAATCCAAAGAGAGAGTGCAAGGCCATAACCAAGACCAACATGGCCGAACCTGGAGAGAGTGAGGAGGACGTGATTCCCAGTTAGAAAAGTCTCCTGGGATGTCCTCTGAACAAAAAGAAGTTTCCCTTCGGGGAACCATGGGAATCTGAGGCTCATACAGAGACCATAGAGATTTCATTAAATCTGCTCCTGCCATTCATGAGCTATGATGAGTATTCTTCCTCTGAAGAGGATGAAGATGTTACTGAAGAGCAAGTTGCTAAGTACCTTGGAGCAATCATGAAGCTAAATGCCAAGTTATTTGGTAATGAGACTTGGGAGGATGAACCCCCTTGCTCACCAAAGAACTGGATGACTTGACTAGGCAGAGAATACCTCAGAAGAAGCAGGACCCTGGAAAGTTCTCAATACCTTGTACCATAGGCACCATGACCTTTGAGAAGGCTCTGTGTGACTTAGGATCAAGTATAAACTAGGGATCCTTGAGGTACTAGCTGCAAGAATCTCACTGGAGATGGTAGACAATTCAAGGAAACAGGCTTATGGACTTGTAGAGGATGTTTTGGTGAAGGTTGAAGACCACTACATCCCTGCTGACTTCATAATCCTGGACACTGGGAAGAGTATGGATGAATCCATCATCCTTGACAGGCCCTTCCTAGCCACAGCAAAAGCTGTGATTGATGTTGACAGAGGAGAGTTGGTCCTTCAAGTAAATGAGGACTACCTTGTGTTTAAGGCACAAGGATCTCTCTTTGTAACCATGGAGAAGAAGCATGAAAAGCTTTTCTCAATGCAGAGTCAAACAGAGCCCCCACATTCAAACTCTAAGTTTGGTGTTGGAAGGCCATCATCATGCTCTGAGTATTTGTGAGGCTCCATGAGAGCACACTGTCAAGCTATTGACATTAAAGAAGCGCTTATTTGGAGGCAACCCAATTTTTATTTATCTATGTTAAATTTCTATTTTCTATTGTTATTTTATGTTTTCTTTAGGTTGATGATCATGTGAAGTCACAAAAACAACTAAGAAAGCAAAAATAGAATGAAAAATAGCATTAAAAACAGCACACCCTGGAGGAGAAGCTTACTGGCATTTAAACGCCAGTAAGGGTAGCAGAATGGGCATTAAACGCCCAGTCTGGGACCATTTTGAGCATTTAACGCCAGAAAAGGGCAACAAACTGGCGTTTAAACACCAGAAATGGGAGAAAAGTTGGTGCTTAACGCCATAAAGGGAAGGAAAGCTGGCGTTAAACGCCAGAAATGGTGCAGGGATGAGAAGTCCTTGACACCTCAGGATCTGTGGACCCCACAAGATCCCCACCTACCTCAACTCTCTCTCTCCTCTTCACACCCTTTCATAACACTCTTCCCCATACACCCTTCACTAATCACCTCAATACCTCTTCCGCAAAAACCCCTCACCTATCAAATCATACCCTCTTCTCCATAATCTCTTCACCAACCGACATCCATCCATCATAAAACCCCACCTACCTCACCATTCAAATTCAAACCACTTTCCTTCCCAAACCCACCCACACATGGCCGAAACCCATCTCTCTCCACTCCTATATAAACCTTCTTCACTCCTTCATTTCCACATATCACAAACACTACTTCTCTCCCTTGGCCGAACCACTAAACCCCCTCCATCTCCTCCATTTCTTCTTTTTCTACTCTTTTCTTTCTTCTTTAGCTCGAGGACGAGCAACCATTCTAAGTTTGGTATGGGAAAAGCTAAAGCTTTTTGTCTTCTATAACCACTAATGGCACCTAAGGCCGGAGAAACCTCTAGAAAGAGGAAAGGGAAGGCAATTGCTTCCACCTTCGAGTCATGGGAGATAGAGAGATTTATCTCAAAGGTGCATCAAGACCACTTCTATGAAGTTGTGGCCAAGAAGAAGGTGATCCCCGAGGTCTCCTTTAAGCTCAAAAAGAGTGAATATCCGGAGTCCGACATGAGATTCTCACCAACCCCATTCAACAAGTCAGAATCTTAATGGTTCAAGAGTTCTATGCCAACGGATGGATCACCAAAAACCATGATCAAAGTGTGAACCCGGACCCAAAGAATTGGCTTACAATGGTCTGGGAGAAATGCTTAGATTTCAGTCCGAAAAATGTAAGGTTGGCATTCAACTTGCCAATGATGCAAGAAGATGCACGCCCCTACACTAGAAGGGTCAACTTTGATCAAAGGTTGGACCAAGTCCTTATAGACATTTGTGTGGAAGGCGCTCAATGAAAGAGAGATTCAAGAGGGAAGTCGGTTCAACTAAGAAGGCTTGACCTCAAGCCAGTGGCTAGGGGATGGTTGGAGTTCATCCAACGCTCAATCATTCCTACTAGCAACCAGTCTGAAGTTACTATAGACCGGGCTATCATGATTCATAGCATCATGAATGGAGAGGAAGTAGAAGTTCATGAGGTTATATCCTTAGAACTCTACAAAGTGGCGGACAAGTCCTCTACTTTGGCAAGGTTAGCATTCCCTCATCTCATTTGTCACCTCTGCAATTCAGCTGGAATTGACATAGAGGAAGACATCCTCATTGATGAGGACAAGCCCATCACTAAGAAAAGGATGGAGCAAACAAGAGAGCCCACTCATGGAACTCAACAAGAGCATGGGGAAATTCCTCATCATGAAATTCCTGAGATGCCTCAAGGGATGCACTTTCCTTCACAAAACTATTGGGAGCAAATTAACACCTCCCTAGGAGAATTAAGTTCCAATATGGGAGAACTAAGGGTGGAGCACCAAGAGCATTCCATCCTTCTCCATGAAATTAGAGAAGACCAAAGAGCCATGAGGGAGGAGCAACAAAGGCAAGGAAGAGACATTGAGGAGCTCAAGCACTCCATAAGATCTTCAAGAGGAAGAACAAGCCGCCATCACTAAGGTGGACCCGTTCTTTAATTTTCTTGTTCCTATTTTTTTGTTTTTTGAAAATTATGCTTTATATTTTATTTATGTTTGTGTCTTATTACATGATCACTAGTGTCTAAGTGTCTATGCCTTAAAGTTATGAATGTCCTATGAATCCTTCACCTTTCTTAAATGAAAAATGTCTTAATTGAAAAAAAAAAGAAAAAGAAGTACATGAATTTTGAATTTTAAAATAGTTTAATTATTTTGATGTGGTGGCAATACTTTTTGTTCTCTGAATGTATGCTTAAACAGTGCATATTTTTTAATTTATTGTTTATGAATGTTAAAATTGTTGGCTCTTGAAAGAATAATGAAAAAGGAGACATGTTATTGATAATCTGAAAAATCATAGAATTGATTCTTGAAGCAAGAAAAAGCAGTGAAAAGCAAAGCTTGCGAAAAAAAAAGAAAAAAAAAAGAGAAAGAGAAAGAAAAAGCAAGCAGAAAAAGCCAATAGCCCTTTAAACCAAAAGGCAAGGGTAAAAAAAGGACCCAAGACTTTGAGCATTAATGGATAGGAGGGCCCACAGGAATAATATCCTGGCCTAAGCGGCTAAACCAAGCTGTCCCTAACCATGTGCTTGTGGCGTGAAGGTGTCAAGTGAAAAGCTTGAGACTGAACGGTTAAAGTCGTGGTCCAAAGCAAAAAGAGTGTGCTTAAGAGCTCTGGACACCTCTAATTGGAGACTCTAGCAAAGCTAAGTCACAATCTGAAAAGGTTCACCCAGTTATGTGTCTGTGGCATTTATGTATCCGGTGGTAATACTGGAAAACAAAATGCTTAGGGTCACGGCCAAGACTCATAAAGTAACTGTGTTCAAGAATCAACATACTGAACTAGGAGAATCAATAACACTATCTGAATTCTGAGTTCCTATAGATGCCAATCATTCTGAACTTCAAAGGATAAAGTGAGATGCCAAAACTGTTCAGAAGCAAAAAGCTAAAAGCCCCGCTCATCTAATTAAGACTGATCTTCTTAGATGTTTTTAGAATTTATTGTATATTCTCTTCTTTTTATCCTATTTTATTTTTAGTTGCTTGGGGACAAGCAACAATTTAAGTTTGGTGTTGTGATGAGCGGATAATTTATACGCTTTTTGGCATTATTTTTAGTATATTTTTATTATGTTTTAGTTAATTTTTATTAGTTTTTAAATAAAAATCACATTTCTGGACATTACTATGAGTTTGTGTATTTTTCTGTGATTTTAGATATTTTCTGGCTGAAATTGAGGGACTTGAGCAAAAATCTGATTCAGAGGCTGAAAAAGGACTGCAGATGCTGTTGGATTCTGACCTCCCTGCACTCGAAGTATATTTTCTGGAGCTACAGAAGCCCAATTGGCACGCTCTCAATTGCGTTGGAAAGTAGACATACTGGGCTTTCCAGAAATATATAATAGTCCATACTTTGCCTGAGATTTGATGGCCCAAACTGGCGTTCAATGTCAACCCAAAGAATTCTGGCGTAAAACACCAGAATTGGCACCAGAATTGGAGTTAAACGCCCAAACTGGCACAAAAGCTGGCGTTTAACTGCAGAAAAAGTCTCTACATGTGAAAGCTTCAATGCTCAGCCCAAGCATACACCAAGTGCGTCCCGGAAGTGGATTTCTGCATCATTTACTCATTTCTATAAACCTTAGGCTACTAGTTCTCTATAAATAGGACTTTTTACTATTGTATTTTCAATCTTTGGATCATCTTTTGATCTCTTGATCACGTTTTGAGGGCTGGCCATTCGGCCATGCCTGGACCTTGTTCTTATGTATTTTTAATGGTGGAGTTTCTATACACCATAGATTAAGGTGTGGAGCTCTGCTGTTCCTCATGAATCAATGCAAAGTACTATTCTTTTTCTATTCAATTCAAGCTTATTCTTGTTCTAAGATATTCAATCGTACTTCAACCTGATGGATATGATGATCCGTGACACTCATCATCATCCTCCCTTATGAACACGTGCCTGACAACCACCTCCGTTCTACCTTCGATTAAGTGTGTATCTCTTAGCCTCCTGGTTCAGATCAGAGTCTTCGTGGTATAAGCTAGAATCAATTGGTAGCATTCTTGAGATCCGGAAAGTCTAAACCTTGTTTGTGGTATTTCGAGTAGGATCTGGGATGAGATGACTGTGACGAGCTTCAAACTCACGAGTGTTGGGCATAGTGACAGACGCAAAATGATCAATGGATCCTATGCCGACATGAGTGAGAACCGACAGATGATTAGCCGTGTGGTGACAGCACATTTTGGACCATTTTCACTGAGAGGACGGATGGTAGCCATTGACAACGGTGATCCCCCAACATACATCTTGCCATGGAAAGGAGTATGAATGATTGGATGAAGGCAATGGGAAAGCAGAAGTTCAGGAGGAACAAAGCATCTTCATACGCTTATCTGAATTTCCTACCAATGAATTGCATAAGTATCTCTATCCTCTTTTATGTTTTATTTATCTTTTAATTATCAAATCTCCATAACCATTTGAATTTGCCTGACTGAGATTTACAAGATGACCATAGCTTGCTTCAAGCCGACAATCTCCGTGGGATCGACCCTTACTCACGTAAGGCATTACTTGGACGAACCAGTGCACTTGCTGGTCAGCTGCACGGAGTTGTGTGAAAAGTGTGCGATCACGATTTCGTGTACCAGACATACATCTTCGTCCCTGATGTTCCAAGATTCAATCATCCCAATGTCTTCGAGTGAGTCAATGTTATACCCTTTCATCGAAGCCGTGATAATCGAACATTGGTTCCACATTTGTGTCGTCCTCATCCATATAATCCACGTCAACTTCCTCTTCCATATCTTCCTCCTGCTCATACTGATCATATGATATATGCTCGCTACTAACCTCTTCATGAGAAAATTCCTGACCCATTACTTCCTAAACACTAATACACATTTCAAAATGAAACTTAACATTGTATATAGATTGCCAAATATGATAAGAATAAATATTTTTAAAATAGAGACCAAATAGTAACAGTAGAAGTAGAACCATTGAACTTGATATCGTCCGCACACCGAGTACCAGCCATCAAAAATCACAATCTTTTAAAATTAAAAACAATTCAATAGTGTCAATCTTAGGAATCATGGAATTGGACACGAGTTTCATTTATTGTATTAAGGGGGAAAATGAAGAAGCGTGAATCCAAAATCTAATGATGGAACTAGAAGAGTAAAAACAGAAACACAACAATTGCCAATGCCAGCTATGGATGCGGTGGGTGCAAAGGACAAAAAAATAATAACGAGTATATATCCTCTGTCTATCAATCTATCTATATTTCTATTCCCATGTCACAAATTCCCCGCCGCTCGCGGCCACCAAAGAACACAATGTTTCCCCTTTAAGAACCCTGCAAAGTTTACTTACGCGCACTTATTGGTCATTAGGCATTTATTCTTGTATGTATATAAATAGTATATTGAATATTTACTTCTATCCTTTTATGAGGTTGGTATGGACCCTTTAATATTGGACTTTTATGTATTTATTGCTAGTGGAAAACCTTCACTAAGTGAAAAATAACAAATGAGAACTTAGTGTAAGCTTCATAGTAAAATATATAATGGGGAAAGGAATGGGAAGAAGATAGTAAAATATATATCAGAATGTCACGTTTCCGGCTGCGCTACTCTGATAGCAAGAAGTATTACGACGAATTTATATACTTAACATTAAAATAGGAGCTTTTGACTCGACACTGCATCGCTGATTTCTTTTTAACCCGGAAATAAATACTTTACCTTAAAAAAAACATGCATAGATTCATATACCAGACTTCTTACATAATAGCGTATAATGTAGTATACATATAAAACATACAACTCCTATCCCTCTTATAAAATTGTAATAACAGAGACGAGGGAAGAAAAATTATCTAATTAATACAATATCATATAAACCAAAATGCAATATAACTCTTTATAAGGCTTTTTCATCCGATTCCTGAAAAGGTTAAGCTGTAGGGGGTGAGAACCTAACCACACGGTCTCACCACGAAATTTCAGAATTGTCATAAGAAAATATTTAATAAGAAAACTGTTTTCAAGCTCAGTGATTATCATTGCCTTATGAATCTTTTAAAAACCAATAGCTCATCATTCAAAACCTTTTCAAAGAAATAATATTTAATCTTTCAGAACTTCAAAACCTTTCTTTTCTTATAAGAAAATCTTAATCAGAAACCAAACACGCAATCAACTAACACAATCATCAATTTAGCACCAAAGCTCTTTCTCCAAAGTAGCACACCAGGACAAACACAGGCAAAACAGACAAGGAAAGCACATGTTTTGGTAGCAGTTACAGTAAATAGTTCAGGTAGCAGTTAAGAACAGTTTAACAATTAGGCAAGCCAAAACAAGTTCAAACCCAAGCAAAGCATGCAAATGCATATGATGCATGCCTGTCCTATGGCTAATGAGCTCATCTGTCGGTTATCCAGCCAACCCGAAAAGTCCGAAAACCTTAGACTGTCCCTTGACGTGCATCCCCAAGAGTCTATGCATAGCTTTTTTCTCAAATAATCAATATTGCTCAATGGGGGTTAACATTCTCGGGAATTTATAGTGTCCGGTCACCCTTACGTCGTAGGGTCAATAGAGTATCGAGTTTTCAACCTAGTACACGTGGTGGCAAGCCACGGTACTTTATCCAGGGAACTCGTGTCTCAGATAATTCAAATTCATAAGCCATATAAATAATTCATTCAACATTCATCAACATCTAAGTCATTCTCCATATCATCATCATTTGTCAATCCATATCTCATTTCCAAACTCATTTCCAAACTCATTCGAAAATCATATTTCAAAGTCAATCCTCATCATCCTTCTTCTCATTTTATTCATTAACAATCCCAATTCAAAGCATAATTCTTTCTTTAGTAAATAAATCAATCTTAAAACGTTTAATGTTTAAAACCAAATCTTTTCAGATAATTACTTCAAACAAAACTTTCAATTTTAAAAAAATTTTGGCAGCATCTCCTCTAAAACTCGGACACTGCCACCCTTTTCGGGTCCTATCCAAACATTCCTCAACCATTCCCAAATCTTAATCATTTTCCAAAATTCAACCAATTCTAATATCAAATTATTTTCCAATTGAATCAATCCCATCAATAAATCTCTTCTAAAGTTAAACCAACTCTAATATTAAATCATTTATAAAATCAAACTATTTTTAAAATCAATTCATTTCATATCTCAAATCATTCTCAAAACCGATTCATTTACATTATTAACTTAACTCCAAACTCAAAGAAAACTACCTTTCATAATATTCAACCAGATGACTTTACAAATCAAGTTTTCATCATCAACCACACACACCCTCAGTAATCAGTATTTCAAACCAGCAAACAGCCACATTCAAAAGACAAACATACTCATAGAAATATATTTTTCACCTGAGTATCTATTTATAACAACTCTGTAATGTAAATAAATTTTATGAGAAACTCCTACCTCAAATAGTCGAAACCCGAACCTAATGCATCAATTGAACTCCTTTCCCTCAGCTCGAAAACAACGGTGTCAACCTCAACTAGATTTCGCGGCGGCAACAGCCACAAAGGCACCAGCTAACAACAGTAACTCCACCCTGAGATATTATCGTTGCCTAAAACTCAATAATCTATAACAGAACAGTAATTGAAGGAGTTCGGAGCAAGGATGTGAAGGAACATTTTTGCAAGGTAGGACAGAGTTAATTAATAAAATATTATAGCGGCACAAGGTACAACTAAATTAGCCTTACCAGAGGAACAAGAGAATGGAACTATAGCAACTCCGGTGACAACTCCCAACGATCCGCACAGTGGCAGAGAGCTCCGATGGCGACGCAGTAGCTAGGTGTTACATGCGACAACCATAAAACTCAACATGCAAGACCCGGAACCTGACCCTACGTAACCAACATCTCAGAATTTCACCAAATTCTTAATATAACACATATACACTAGATGTGAGGGTTTTGGAATAGAGATGCTTATTGTAATAAAGGGAAATCGTGAGAAATAGAGCGACAGTAACATCCGTAGTGGTTCTGATGATAGCGGAAAAACCTCAACGACAACAGCGGTATTCCTCGAAAACCATGGCTAGAACAGAACCAAAACTACCACAGCCGGGGGAGGAGATTGCAGTGGCGACGGCGAGGTCGGCTCCTGCAACGACGGCGCACGGTGAGACAGCGTCCTCCCCTCCTCTTTCGCGATGGTTCTCCCCCTTTCCTCAGCTCTGATTCGCGATAGCCTCTTTCTCTCTCCTCTGGACATGGGCTTGATGGCGACTTCTCCACAACAATGGCGGTGCACGATGGTAGGGATCCTGACGGCGAGGTCGTAGCAACCGACGTAAACGGCTCCTCCTCGCACTCTCTCCTCTCCATCTTGGGTTTTTGTGATCGCGAAGCTTCCTTGCGTGCGGCCATGACGATGATGGGAGCATGTGCGATAGCGGCAGCAGACCAGGCTCCTCACGTGCGGCCGTCCGGCAGTAGATCGGTGGCGGCAAGGTCCCCCTCGCTTCCTTCTGCTCTGATCTCCTCTGCTTTCTCTCGGGTCTCTATCTCTCTTTTTCTTTCTTTCTTTTCTTTTTCATGGTGTGTGTGTGTCGCATAGTGAGGAAGATGAGAGTGAGGGAAGGCAGCACTGAGTTAGGGTTAGAGGGTGGGCATTGTGTGTTAGGGTTTAGGTTAATGAGTGTAAATTAGGGTTTGTGAAATTAGGGTAATAGTAAAATTTGGGATTTTTAATAAAATTAAGGGATAGAGTATAAATCTAAAACCAAATTAAATACAAAATTATCTTTAAAATACCATTTTATTATCAACTTGTAAATTATTTTCAAATATTTACTAATTCAATGAAGATAATTAAATTAATTTTCTTTTATTTATAGAATAAGGTTAAAAATCTAATTATTCAAAATATAGTATATAAAATTCTCTGAAAAAAATAATTTTGAGTAAATATATTAAAACATACAATAACTTATTATTTAATTTCCGAAAATCTAGGGTCTTACACAAGGCGTCCTTCTATGACCACCTAGCACTTTTACGCAACTTCCAGTTTCACAATCAATTATCTTTACTGTGTGGTCACCCCTGTGCATGGCAAACAAACAAATTCAATCATAACAGAAATCTTAAATTCAATTTGGTAAAGCTTTAATTTCAACATTTGACGAGCAAAAAATTTCCGATTAAGAATTTATAATAAGAACAGCGTTGCAAGTACATTTCTTAACCGACAAAAATTTCGCTTATCAATTTAAAAAGAGTTGTCACAATTTAAGAATAAAATACTGGGAGTAGAATTCCCAGGTCATCTCCCAACGAGTTGACAAAAGAGTGCTATTTTATTCGTCAGAAATTTTCTGAGAAAATTTAGAGTTGGAGAACAGAAAAATAAATGATTATAAATTAAAGCAATGAAAATTAACAAGAGGTTTTGTGTAATCAAAAGAAAAAATCCTTGACCAGGAGAAGATTAATCGGAAGTTTTATCCTTGTTGAATTTTTCCAAGTGTAATAGTAAGAGGTTGTTGTTTTTACTTAGTTAACCTTTACCGAATAAAAGAAAATCAAGTAATTGAGCCAACTCTAATTCACAAGTCCTAATCCTCTCCTATGGAAGGATTAGCATTAGTGACTCGAGAATTAGCCAACAACTTCCAATTGCAAATTAACACTTGAGTATTCCAACTCTAGGGTCTCCTATTAATCAATTCCAAGGTCAAGTTAAGAGCCTACTCCATTGACATGGATGCCAATTTCACAGATATGTAAAGAGAATAGAGAAGAGACATGGTAACTAAAATTAAATTGATAAAAGCTAATTTTGAAATAATAAATTAAGGAAAGATGATACTCAAGCCAATAATAAAATTAAATATAAAAATAATTCTTGCATTAATAAATTCCAAAATCAAAGATATCCATATGTAACTCTGAACAGGGTAAATGGGTGATAAAAGAGTAAGGAAATAAGGAAACAAACTAGAATGATAGAAACTTCAACGGAGGTAGTAACTCTTCTCAATATCCCAATCAAAAGCATAAAATTGGAAAAAACTATGAATGTGAAGAACCCTAGAGGAAGTAGTATTTTCTCTCTCGGATCCAAAACTAAAAACTAAAATTGTGTAAATGTGAATGTGTGTTGAGTCTCTGCTTGTCCCCTGGCTCTAGTCTGTGTTTCTAGGCCGAAAACTGGGTCCAAACTCAGCCCAAAATCGCCCCCAGCGTCTTCTGCACTTTCTGCACGTGGCGCACGTCATGTACGCATCGATGGTCCTCTTCGTGTGTCACGCGTACGCGTCAGGTACGCGTACGCGTCGCTGTGAAAAGATTCAAATCACGTGCACGCGTGAGCCATGCGTGCGCGTCGATCCTCACTGGTTATCTCCGTTATTTCTTGTGTTCCTTCTATTTTTGCAAGCTTCCTCTCCATCCTCTAAGCCATTCCTGCCCTATATAGCCTGAAAATACTTAACACACAGATCACGACATTGAATGGTATAAAGGGGAATTAAAAATACATAATTTAAAGGCTTGGAAAGCAAGTTTTCAACCATAGAACAAAGTTGGGAAGGATTTGTAAAATCATGCAAATAGTATGAATAAGTATGCAAAGAATTGATAAAAACCACTCAAATTAGTACAAGATAAACCATAAAATAGTGATTTATCAACAGTCTTAATTTTTTTTAGAGCAGCAATTGATATAAATTTCAATAGTGTTAAATTCAATTTGTATGGAATCACATTCACACATCTGCACAAGAATTTAATTATAACTTTATTGGAAACAAATTTATATAGACATGCAATCATTATTGTTATAAAGATAAAATTCTTTGATTCAATCATCTACTTTGCTAGCTGAGGTTTTGACGTTGAAAAGGGAATGTTTCAACAAGGATGTGATCCCCTCATGCTCAAAGTTCATATTTGATTGGCCTTTACACTCAATTTTGTTTTGTTTTCATGGCAACAACATTCCTCCTAACTACTGAGTAGCACAGCAATATCATCATTATTATCCCTAGAATCAAGGCTGAGAGAATCAAATCCAATTGGCAATTTCTGAGTGTGGAACCTAATAGCTGTGTTGAAATCATTAAAAAACCTCCTGAAATTCAAATTCGAATCCCCTCTGCCTCCAAGTTTCAAGCTAAGAGAAGCAGCAGAACACACACTTTGCTTTGTGACATTGAAGTGCAAGTAATTTGATAAAGCTAAAGCGCATTTATCAGAGCCAAAGGTGAAGAACCTGGAATCAAAGGCAAATCGACCAATATGGGATACAAAATCATGGACAAGACCATGTTCTTGTTGAACACTCACCGAATGAAACATGGTTTTTGTTCCGTTTTACTCTGCCAAGGTTACAACTACCATATGAATAAGCCAATAAAACACGGAAAACTAATAAATATAGTAGCAAATGGAGAGAGTTGACATGAGAAACACCACCATTACTACCACCATCAACAACCACGTGTGTTAACCATTTACAACATAGAAAGTGCGTGTGTGTGGATGTCAAAGTCAGAGAGAGGGTCAAAGAAATTGAAGAAGTAACAGTGCAAAGAACAAGGAAAAAACATACGAAATAATGAATTGAAAAGACATAATGATTAACTAACCTGAGGCAGAGTCTTGCGCGGCGACGGCAGTAGTAGGTTGCGCGATGGCGGCAGCAGGTTGCGGCGGCGGCGTCTGAGGCGTGTTGCGGCGGCAAGGATATGCGAATGAGATTTGCAGCAGAGGAAGATGATGAGAGAAAGGCAGAAATTGAAATTGGATGAAAAACCTAGCACATGCTTCTCTTCTCTGAATGCTTCTAATCTGAAATCAAAAAGAAAAGAGAAAAAGTTAAAAAACAAAAAATTTGAGGGATCAAAATTCAATTAGTAATTTTTTCCAAAAAAAAAAAAACAGGGTATATTTTGTAATTATTTTTCCTATGGTTAATCATACTCCTACATAAAAGTAGGAGTAAGGAATCCATGGCCATATAATATAATTTAAATAAAAAATATTATTATATACATATTTTTTTATTTAGTTTTTAAATTTTTACTACTTATCTTTCTAATCTATATTTTTTTCTTTCAAATATTTATTATATATAATTTGAAAAAAATACTAATGTAATGATTAAAAGTTATAATCAAAATTCAATTGTTTTAAAAAAAATTTATAACTATCAATATAAAACTTTTTTATGCTAATATCTAATTATATTTTTATATATATAGAAAAAATATTATTTTTAAATAGCAAGCATAAAAATTAATTATTTCTATTTGTGTAACAAACTTAACACCTAATCAAACATAAAAATATACACGTTAAATCCTTTCAAATTTTAGATAACGAATGTTAAAATTAATTATTAGTAAAAAATTAAACTCTTTCATATAAAAATAATAATTAAAAACTTATTATTTAATTTTATTTTTATTTACAGAGACCCTGGTCTTCTTAGCTGACGGAGACTTTTGTCCCTTATGACCATTTTTTAAATGTAGTTTAATACTATAAAATTTTTTGTATCATAATTTATAATATCAAGACCGACATAATTATAAAAAATTTATATTCCCGTAATAGTATTACAGGTAAAACTACTAGTATAATACTAAACTTATTAATATATGATAATAAAATACTTTTAAACGTAACCATAATTAGAGTAAACATCTAAAATAATTCTAAAAGATTATGCAAATTTAATCAAATGTGCTATGGATGTTATTATTATAGATTTTTTAATATTATATATATATATATAAGATCTTCAATTGTAGTTCTCTTTGGCTATTTTTTTAAGGATGTTCCTGGAATTATTGAGGGTTATAAAAGAAATTGATGATGAATATATGTAAAAGAAGAAATATAGAAATGTAATAGATAATTGAGGATGTTGAACAAATAAATAAATTTTGAATTGATTAAAAATTATATAAACCAATTAGATACATAATGAGTAACAATGAGTCTTTAATACTTTAAGTATAATAATGTTTGTATTGTAACTTGTTACGGACCCGATTCTCGGGTCCCACACTGGAACGGCCTTCGACTCGTATATCTGGGGTTGGCCCCATCTCCTTTTTTTAAAAGGTCCGAACTGGCTTCCACATCTTATTACCAATATTCAAATTTAAATATCTTCCTTATCTTAGTTATATAAGATAAGATGAGATAACTTTCACTAGCTATATAAAAGGGAGCCAGAAGCTCCCTCAGGTACGTCAATTATTCTACACACTTTATACCTCTCAGATCCATTCTGACTTAAGAATCGGAGTGTCTTTGCAAGTACTATCTCCCATTGTTTTAGTCAGACAATCAGCGACCACCCTAACTCGCAAGTCCCCGATCCATCTCACAACCCGTACCAGAGACATCTCGTACATTGGCACCATCTGTGGGGACTACAACATCGAGGCGGCATGGCGGATAACCCTGATGAGCAATCCCTAAGCCCCTCACCACAAATCACATGCATGAAGTCTAACTCCCGAACACCGGGATACCACCCTTCCCACCCATGGAAGGATAACAAGCGCCATACATCGCCAACCAACTCCGCCCCGGCAACAATCAAAAGAGAACAACCGTCCACTCCCTGACGGCCTGGGAGAAAAAGCAGTTCAAATAATCCAAGAACTATAACTCCGGGTGCAAGACATCGAAGGTCGGGTTACGACCAAGGAACGATATCACGCGGAACACGGAAGCCATGTGACCTCCAGAACCCGATCTCATTACGAAACCAGGAAAAATAGATCACCTGAATGGTGACATAGCAAGAGGCACGACCGCAGTTTCCCGTGACCCGGGACGCCAGCATGAAGAAAATGACCGACGACACCATCAGGAAGCCAAACGAACAAAAAGCGAACACGTAATAATGGGAGCCACTCCATTCACCGAGAGAATTTAGAGAGCCAAGCTTCCAAAAGGCTTCGACAAGCCCACGGATATAAAATACAAAGGGACCAAGGATCCCCAGGAACACCTAACAGCCTCCGAGGGCAGGATAAACCTGTAAGGAGCTGCCGATGTGGTCTGGTGCAGGGCCTTCCCGATAACCTTAGCTGGCCCCGCAATCAAATGGTTCAACGCTCTCCCGAACGGCTCCATAGCCAACTTTCACGACATGTCCAGAAAGTTTATGACCCAATTCACCACCAGATTCACCAAAGCCAAGCACCCCATAAGCTTACCTGGAATCACCCATAGACAAGACGAATCCACGAGGAAATACCTCGATAGGGTCAACGATGAGTGCCTTACGGTCGACGGGATCGCAGACTCAGTCGCCAGTCTCTCTTTAACCAACGGCCTCATGAATGAAGACTTACAAAAATACTTCACCACCAAGCTGGTTTGGACTATGCACGAAATTCAAAGCGTCGCAAGGGAATATATAAACGATGAAGAGTTGAGCCAAGTCGTGGCCGCAACAAATGGCAGCATGACAACACGGCACCTCGCAATAACCCGCCACCAAGAGAAACCCAGAAAGAACACCCCAAACCAACAAACACCAACCGACCACCCAGGGTGGGAAAGTTTTCAAGCTACACCCCCTTGCCTACTCCCATCACAGAAATCTACCACCAAATAGCAGAGCGAGGCATCCTCTCGAAGACATGACAACTGAAAGAACAGACAAGCGGCAATAAAAGCCTGTATTGCAACTATCACTAGGGATACAGGCATAAAAACCAAGACTAGCTCAACCTGAAGGACGCCCTCAAACAAGCCATTCGAGACGGCAAACTCCCCAAGTTTGCCAAAATCATCCTGGAACCCAGAAGAACGGAAAGAAAAAGATCAACAGACCGCGAAGGTCGCAACCCAAGGACATTACGAAAAACACCACAAGAAATTCTAGAGGCCGACTCCACCATAGTCGTGAACATCATCAACGAAAAGGACACGCCAAAAAAGTCAAAATTGGCACTGAAGAAGGATCTTAAAGTCCTGGCCGTAAGAAACCAAGCTCCAACACCCCCAGTCATAGAGGCAATTACATTCTCCCCCGATGATTGCCACCACTGCATCTCGACGGAAGACGCCCCATTCGTCATCTCTATCAGAGTCGGACTGGACTCGTAAAGAGAAAACTGGTTGATACCGGAGCAGACTCCAACATCCTCTTCAGAGGAGCCTTCGACAAGCTGGGCCTCTGAATCAAAAATTTGCAAATCCACCGCAACAGAGTAACCGGACTCGGCGATAACTTCCTAAACCCGGACAGGTCCATAGTGTTATCACTCACTATCGGAACCGGGAGCCAAAGGAAGATCATACTCTCTGAGTCTGTAGTCCTCAAAGACTCCACCGCCTATAATATCATCATCGGAAGGAAAATGATTAACGATATTTCTGCCATTATCTTCACCAAATTCCTCCTCATGAAGTTCCAAGCCGATAACAGCACCATTGGAACAATTCACCGGGACTGGAAAGTTGCGGTATAATGTGACAGCACCAGCATGGCCCTCCGTAGGAGGTCCCGTGACGCGGCCAACATCTTCCTCGACGACCTTGACGCACGCCAAGACGGTCAGCTCTGACTAGAACCGGAAGGAGACATGGGAAATTACAAATAGGACAAACCAAGAAAGAGTACACGTTCAACAACAAGAACCTGCCCTATGAACTGAAAGGGGAACTAGTTGAACTCCTAAAGTAGAATAGGGACATGTTCGTGTTTACTCCGGCAGACATGCCAGACATATACCACAATCTAATGTCCCACTATTTGATCGTGGATCCAAAGGCCAAGCTTGTGACCCAAAGAAGATGGAAAATGTCACCAGACCGGGCGGCCGTAGTTAGAAAACAAGTCAAAGCCCTGCTTGAGGCAGGCTTCATCCGGGAGTTACCCTATGCGACCTGGCTAGCCAACATTGTATTAGTCAAGAAAGCAAATAACAAGTAGCGAATGTGCGTCGATTACACAGACTTGAACAAAGATTGTCCCAAAGACGCCTTTCCCCTCCCAAACTTCGACGAACTCATCAACGCTGCGTCAAGACATAAATACCTTAGCATTATGGATGCCTACTCGGGGTATAATCAAATACTCATGCATCGGCCCGACGAGGACAAGACATCGTTCATAACTCCTGACGGCACGTACTGCTTAGTCATGCCATTCGGACTAAAAAATGCGGGAACTACTTACCAAAGGCTCGTCCCCACGATCTTGCAAGACCTCTCCAAAACTAAGTTGGAGGTATACATCGATGACATGCTCGCCAAAACCAAAATCAGCAAAGAGCTCATCAGTCACCTCAAACTCATGTTGAATACCTTAAGGAAGCATCGATAGCACCTCAATCTGACAAAGTGCGCGTTCAAAATGGAAGCCGAAAAATTCCTGGGCTTCATGATCACCCAACGGAGAGTCGAAGGAAATCCGGAAAAGTGCAAAGCCATCCTTGAGATGAGCATCCTGGCAAACCTCAAGGATGTCTAAAGGCTAACCGGCCAACTGGCCGCCCTCTCCCGATTCCTCGGAGCCTCGGCCCAAAGGGCCATCCCTTTCCTCAAACTCATGAAAAAGGGCATCAATTTTAAGTAGAAAGCCGAGTGCGAAGAAGCCTTCCAACACTTCAAAAAAGTATTGGCAGAACCCCCCATACTCTCCAAATCCAAAGCGAGGGAAACACTATACCTCTACTTGTCCATAAAAGAAGAGACACTAGCCGTGACACTCGTCCAAGAAGACGAGCATAAATGTACAAAGGCCTATATACTTCATAAGCAAGATCCTCTAAAGTACGGATATGCGTTATTCTTGACTCAAAAAACTCGCCTTTGCACTACTCACGGCCTCACGACACCTCCGACAATACTTTCAGGCCCACCCCATCACAGTCCAGACCGACCAGGTGGTCAGGAAAGTACTACAAAAGCCGGACCTGGTAGGAAGGATGTTCGCATGGTTCGTCAAACTATCACAATACTAGATCGGATTCGAGTCCAAAAATGCCATTAAGACACAAGCCATGGCAGACTTCTGATGAGCGGATAATTTATACGCTTTTTGGCATTGTTTTTAGTATATTTTTAGTATATTTTAGTTAGTTTTTATTATGTTTTTATTAGTTTTTAAATAAAAATTACATTTCTAGACTTTACTATGAGTTTGTGTGTTTTTTTGTGATTTCAGGTATTTTCTGGCTGAAATTGAGGGACCTGAGCAAAAATCTGATTCAGAGGCTGAAAAAGGACTGCAGATGCTGTTGGATTCTGACCTCCCTGCACTCGAAGTGGATTTTCTGGAGCTACAAAAGCTCAATTGGTGCGCTCTCAATTGCGTTGGAAAGTAGACATCCTGGGCTTTCCAGCAATATATAATAGTTTATACTTTTCCCGAGATTTGATGGCCCAAACTGGCATTCCAAGTCAGCATAAAAATTCTGGTGTCAAAACGCCAGAACTGGCATAAAAACTGGAGTTAAACGCCCAAACTGGCACAAAAGCTGGCGTTTAACTCCAAGAAAAGTATTTACATGTGAAAGCTTCAATGCTTAGCCCAAGCACACACCAAGTGGGTCCGGAAAAAGATTTCTGCATTAATTACTTATTTCTGTAACCCTAGGCTACTAGTTCTCTATAAATAGGACCTTTTGCTATTGTATTTTCATACTTTTGATCTTGGAATACTTTTCATCTTTGGGAGGCTGTCCATTCAGCCATGCCTAGACCTTTTGTTCTTATGTATTTTCAACGGTGGAGTTTCTACACCCCATAGATTAAGGTGTGGAGCTCTGCTGTTCCTCATGAATTAATGCAAAGTACTATTGTTTTTCTATTCAACTCAAGCCTATTTCTTCTCTAAGATATACACTCGTTCTTCAACCTGAAGAATGTGATGATCCGTGACACTCATCATCATCTCACCTATGAATGCATACCTGACAACCACTTCCGTTCTACTTGCAATAGCTTGAGTGCGTATCTCTTAGCCTCCTGGTTCATGACGCATGGTTGCCTCGCCTGACAACCGAGCCTTCTATTCCATGAGATCAGAGTCTTCGTGGTATAGGCTAGAATTATTGGCAGCATTCCTGAGATCCGGAAAGTCTAAACCTTGTCTGTGGTATTCCGAGTAGGATCTGGGAAGGGATGACTGTGACGAGCTTCAAACTCGTGAGTGTTGGGCGTAGTGATAGACGCAAAAGGATCAATGGATCCTATTCCAACATGATTGAGAACCAACAGCTGATTAGCCGTGCGGTGATAGCGTATTTGGACCATTTTCACTGAGAGGACGAGAGGTAGCCATTGACAACGGTGAAACCCAACATAAGCTTGCCATGGAAAGGAGTATGAATGATTGGAAGAAGGCAATAGGAAAGCAGAGGTTCAGAAGGAACAAAGCATCTTCATACGCTTATCTGAAATTCTCACCAATGAATTACATAAGTATCTCTATCTTATTTTATGTTTTATTCACATTTCAATTATCTTAAACTCCATAACCATTTGAATCCGCCTGACTGAGATTTACAAGATGACCATAGCTTGCTTCAAGCCGACAATCTCTGTGGGATCGACTCTTACTCACGTAAGGTTTATTACTTGGACGACCCAGTGCACTTGCTGGTTAGTTGTGCGGAGTTGTGACAAAGAGTTGAGATTATAATTGTGTGTACCAAGTTGTTGGCACCATTGATGATCACAATTTCATGCACTAACTTCCTTACTGAAATCACCTCAGAAAATGAACCCATAGAGGCTTGGAAGTTACACGTGGACGGCTCATCCATCACTATTTCGGGAGGAGCAAGAGTAATACTAGAAAATAAGAATGGAATCATTATCAAGCAATCCATTCGATATGAATTCCCGATATCCAACAATCAAGCTGAATACGAGACCCTCCTGGCCGGACTGACTTTAGCTAAGGAGGTCAGAGTGAGAGCACTAGAAATCTACAGTGACTCCCAAGTAGTCAGCTTCCAAATTAACAGAGATTACCAAACATGAGACACCGTCCTACAATAATACCTAGCGAAAGTAAGAGAACTGACGGCCAAGTTCGAGTGAGTAATCGTCCAACACGTTCCCAGAGAACGGAACACAAGGACAGACTTACTCTCAAAACTAGCAAACACCAAGCCAAGACAGGAAAATTGGTCACTGATCTAAGAGGTCATCAAAACACCATCCATCTTAGTCATGGCCACAGTCGACCTCCTAATCTCGAGCCAAAATTTGTGGACCTCCCCAATCCTCCAATACCTCAGGCACGGAACATTACCTGAGGACCTCAAGGAAGCAAAGCGCCTAAAATAGGAAGCCACGAACTACACCATAATAGCAAGATAGCTTTACAAATGCGGTCTCTCACAACCCCTCCTCAAGTGCATAGAACCCGGCAACATGGACTACATACTTCGTGAAATCCACGAAGGATGCTATGGCCACCATGTAGGAGGGAAGACCCTGGCCCAAAAAGTTATCCGGGTAGGTTACTTTTGGCCGTCCATCATAAATGACACCCTCCAACTAGTCAAAAGTTGCGGCAAGTACCAAATCCACTCCAATTTCCACCAAGCTTCCCTACATCAGCTCAGCACCATAACGGTAGATCAACCCTTCGAAACCTAGGGGATCGACCTCATCGGCCCCTTTCCCACGGCTCCTGGGCAGCTCCGATACCTCATCATCGCCATCAACTATTACACTAAGTGGATCGAAGCTGAACCCTTGGCCTCCATCATGGCCACCCAATGTCGGAAGTTCTTCTAGAGACATATCATGACCCGACTTGGAATCCTCGAGGTTGTAATCTCGGATAACAGAACCCAATTCACGGACAAGTCTTAAAGAGAATTCCTAGAAGGACTCCACATCTCTCATCGGTTATGTTCAGTGGAGCACCCACAAACAAACGGGCAAGTCGAATTGGTCAATAAAATAATAGTAAAAGGCCTCAAGAAATGGCTCGACGAAGCCAAAGGACTCTGGCGCGATGAACTCGGCTCGGTACTCTGGTCATACCGAACCTCCCCTCAAACCTCAACCGGGGAAACCCCCTTTCGGCTAGCTTACAAACTAGAGGCCGTCATCCTGGTAGAGGTCAGAGACCCTAGCCTGCGAAGAACCATCGAAGGAAATGATGAAGAAATAGAGCGGGACCTCACAGACGAGATCAGAAGCATAGCCTACCTACGAGAGCTAGCCTTAATAAAACAAAAAATAAGCCTAAGGTACAATCACGGCCTGATTTGACAGGACTTCAAACCTGATGACCTTGTCTTACGACGGAACAACATCAGTCTCCCCACTCTCGGGAAAGAGAAATTCACTCCCAGCTGGGAGGCCCCCTACTGGATAAAAATGGTGATCGAGAAAGGAGCCTACAAGCTCGAACGACTTGATGGAACAGAAACATCGAGAACCTGAAATGCCGCCAATCTATGATGCTACTACACCTAGGAACATCAATCTCAGGCCAGAAAAACATCGTATTTTAATTTTTCCTTGTTTTTCTTCTATTTTTGTTAATTTTATACATTTATCATCATTGGGTACTCTTTCCTACCCATTCCGGGAGGTTTAAACGAGGCCCAACATCTTAATAAAAAGTTCATTTTTCCTATCTTTTTATAAATACTATCTTAACTGACGGCACAAACTATGCACGGCTACCCCCGAGGACTGATCACCCCCAAGGCCAAACAAACATAGATATCCACGAAAAACCAAACCAAAACGACCCACCAATGGCCCATTACAATTGGTCCACTAAAAAACACCCCAAGTCACTCAAACGGCCCGAATGGCCCCATCAAAACACACAAAGTCACGAAAAATAGATTAAGAGTAAATGGCCCAGATGGCCCCCATCCAAGTAAACAAGTCATACAAACAACTTCAAGTAAAAACGGGCATAAAAGGACCCCCATTGCAGCAAAAATCACAAGTCATAAAAACAGCTCCAAAATAAAAATGGCCTAAAACAGCCCCATCATTATAAAAATTCAAAACCAAAAATGGCACCACTGAAGCAAAACAAAGACGAACAAGCACAAGTATTTCGCCAAAACGGCTTACAAAACTTAAAAGAAAATTACAAAAGAAAAACTACTCCAAGTCAACAATTTAGCCATCCCTAACAGTCTTGAATGCCCCCATCACGGACACATCCACACCTGGGGCGAGCACCAAAGCCTGGGCTTCCATCGTCTCCTCAGCCACAAAAATCGCGCCCTTCACATCCGCCGCTAGCTTCCCCTTCTCCTTCTTCAAACCCACCACTTTAGTCCGTAGAGCATCTGCCTCGGCAAGCAAAATGGCAGCCTCAGATTCAGCATTTGAAGCTTGCTTCCACTCACTCTCCAACTGGGATAGAAGTGAAGTCTCTACCTCGGAAAGACGGAGCAGCTCAGCCCTGGCATCCTCAGTGTCCTTGACAACCTTCAGCCGAGCTATCTCTGACGCTTCCAGCTGCTCCTTCAGCTTACCGACATCGGCCTGAGCTTGACGCAGATTCGCATCCAGCAAGCTCACTTAAGCCATCACTAGCTCTTCCTTTCGTACTATCAAGACAGAGGGGAGGAGGGTGCGCTACATTGACTTCGCCTGCCCGGTGACATCAATCCTCGAGAAACTCTTTAGTGCTTGGGAAGAGGTACTAATCAATGAAGGCCGGAGCATCAAAGCTCTGATCCATCACAGAGGGCACCGGACCCTCCTCCTCGAAGTCCTCACTGCTGCCCTCTTCCAGCCTGGTGCACGAAATTGACTCCGCAATATTCACACAGATAGACCGGCAAGTGCACCAGGTCGTCCAAGTAATACCTCAGGTGAGTGAAGGTCGATCCCACGGAGATTGTTGGTTTGAACAAGCAATGGCTATCTTGTAGATCTTAGTTAGGCGGATAGAAAATATAGTTGTTGTAGAAAAACGCATAAAAATAGAATAAATAAAGTATTATTGAATAGGTGTGAAATCAATGATGAGAGAACGGTTGAGGCTTCAGAGATGCTTCCTCTTTTTGGATCAACCTTTCTCATTGTTTACTTCAATTTCTGATGATTCATTCCATGGCAGGCTCTAAGTGATCAACGTCAGGTCAGTGGTCATTAATCTCCTATGTTTCAGATCAAATGCCAGGTCAGTGGTCATCCAATCTGAACGGGGGTGAAGCTCTTGCAGTCGATTCCCTTGGTGGTCCTACTCAAAATGCCACAGACAAGGTCGGGTCTTCCGGATCAGAGAATGCTGCTTCATGATTCTAGCCTATACCACAAATGCCCTAATCGCCCCGTACCTCGGCTGAACTGATGTCTCCAAGTCCCCAACGAAGTCGTGGATTAGCCGTCTAAGAGATGTATAATCAAACTTGTGGTTCAATACTATCCCATCAAGGACTTGCAAGAACCCATGTAGAATAGGGATGACAGTCAAGTTGCACTCCTAATTCATTAGGATGAAGAACGAAGATACATCTTAGAATGGAATCAAGCATAGATTGAAATAGAACAATGATATTATTAATCCATAAGAATCAGCAGAGCTCCTAACCTTAACCTAGGAGGTTAGTGACTCATAGCTTATAGAAAAGTAATGAAAGGTTCGAATGGGCAAAGATCTCTAACAAGGGTGATCTTTGTTCTATATATACTAGTCTAGCAACTAAGGATTACAGAAATAGGATAAACTAGGTTGATAGTGCAAAAATCCACTTCTGGGGCCCACTTGGTAAGTGTTTGGGCTGAGCTAAGGGTGACTCCACGAGCTAGTACCCTTCTTAGGTGTTGAACGCCAGCTTTGGACTCCTTTTTTGGCGTTGGACGCCAGCTGCTCCCTTTTGGGCGTCTAACGCCAGGAAGAGAGTGAAGTGCTGCCGTTGAACACCAGTTTTGGACCTTCATTTTCATAGCAAAGTATGGACTATTATGTATTTCTGGAAAGCCCTAGATGTTAGCTTTCAAATGCCATTGAGAGCGCACCATTTAGAATTCTGTAGCTCCAAAAATGCTTCTTCGAGTGCACGGAGGTCAGAATCCGACAACATCTGCAGTCCTTTCTCTGTCTCTGACTCAAACTTTTTCAAAGCTCCTCAATTTCAGCCAGAAATTACCTGAAATCGTCATCATACGCAACAACTAAAAGTAGAATTCAAGAATGTGAATTTTGCACTAAAACCTATGAAAATATAATAAAACTTAAACAAAACATAATAAAAACTATATGAAAATGATGCCAAAAAGCGTATAAAATATCCGCTCATCATGGCCTCTTCCGCTTCAGAGACGCTTCGGCAGCCGATGCCACAGTCACCTCCTCCTCGAACCCCACGACCACCGGACCAGCGAAAACAGGAGCTCCACCCCTGACCGAGACCACCTTCTAAGAGATAGTTCGGGAATCCTCCTGAGGTCGTGTTGAAGGAGTGGAAGGAGAAGTGTCTGAACCCGCCTTCTGATCCATGGCGTGTAACACCCTAACTATTAAAATGTCACGCTTCCGGCTGCGCAACTCTGATAACTCGGGTATTACGACGACTCTTAAAATATTTAATACTAAAATTTGAGCCTGTTTAAAACTTAAACCGTATTTTCCAAAACTTACATCCATACCTACATTACAAAATTACAATACTCACAAAGAATACATACATATATATATATATATATATATATATATATATATTAGTTTACAAGAATTTCATATTAATTTCCTATCCATCTTACAAAACTTGTAATGTTAAAGGCGAGGAAAACATAAATACTAAAATAATACAACATATCGTGTAAACAGAAAAGTAATAAGCTCTTTCAAACTTTGTCGTCCATATCCTGAAAAAGAAAAGACTTGTAGGGGAGTGAGAACATCGTCCTTGCTGGTTCTCACTATGGAGTAAGAGAATTGCTATAATAAGATACGTAAAATAAAACTGTTTTTAAAAAAATGCAGCGATTAATGGCCGCCTTATGTATCTTTTCCAAACCAAGGATTCATATTCAAAAATATGAAATCCTTTTTGAAAGAGAAATTTGTTAATTCTTCAAAAATCCAAAACCTTTTTTAAAAGTCTTTCTTAAACAGTATGAATGACCAAGCTGTTCCAAGCATAGGTTCATTAAGTCTATGCTGAACCAGTTTGAGTTTTCATACTTTTCTAAATTAGAAGCACAAACCAAACACGGCCTTTGGCCCATCACAAAAATTAATCACGGCCATAGGCCCAAACAATTCAATCAATAACCAATTCACCACCATCCAACCAATTTCAGTCACAAACACAAGTAAGATTTAAACACAAACAAGCAGTTACATCAAGTAGAGCATTAGCATTTAAACATAATTATTCACATAGGCAAACCAATTACAATATGCACACCCAAACAATGTAATATAGATGCATATGACGAATGCCTGCCCTATGGCTGATGAGTCTCATCTGTCAGTTATCAAGCCAACCCGACAAGTCCGGCTGCTAAACCCTGGACTGTACCCCGACGCACATCTCCAAGAGTCTATGCATAGATTTTTCTCATATATAAAATTTCTCAATGGGGGTATCCTTCCCGGGAATTTATAAGTGCCTGATCACCCTTACGTCGTAGGGTCAACAGAGTATCGAGTCTCAACCTGGAACACGTGGTGGCAAGCCATGGTACTTTATCCAAGGAAACTCGTATCTCAGATAAAAGAAGTGCAAAAGCCACATATTCATTCATAATCATTCATTCACCATTATTTCTGCACTTCATTAACAATCCATACCAAGTCAAATCATCATTCATGCCATATATCACTTTTTCCCCAAATCACTTTACTTTAATACCAAAATCAAACTCATCCTTGTCTCAAAATTCAAAATCCTCATATCTCAAATTATTCCAAGTTTATAATCCACTTTTTCTTCAAAATCAATTCTCTTTCAAAACAGAGCCACTTTATGTAACATTTCCCAAAACTTCAAAAGACTTTCAAATATCATATCAAATGGGAATTCCCTTTGAAAAGACTCAAATCCTTCACTTTTAAATCATCAGTTTAACTATTTTAAATCAAAGTTATTAATTAACAATCTTGGCAAAGACTCAAGACTTTAGGGTAGAATAACCTACCTCATTTCTTAAATTCTTTAGAAATCCTCGAAATCATAGTTACTTAAATTGAAATCAATTAAAATGGAGATTTAAAACCAAAACCAACGCATGTAAGCCAAAAGTTTCGAACCCATTTCAAAACCAAAATTATTTAAGCCCCAAAACCAATTTCCATTTCATTCTTAAATCAGAAATATTCCCAAAGGCTCAGAATTGTTTAGTCTTGCTAAATCAAAATTTAAAGAATACTTCAAAAGCAAAACAAATTTAATTAATCAAAGTTCAATTTCTTTTAAAATCCACTAAAACGCCTCTAAAGGTACTTCTTTAATTGAACTTCAAAACATAGGTCCTTCATATTTAAATCAATCTTAAAACATAAATTTTCCTTAAATAGATTAAACTCGAAGCACCTATTTCTTAATAAATCAAGAACCAAATAATAGAACCTCTCAAATTCAATCCTTTTCTCAATCACATTTTAAAACAGAATCTTAAATCTCATAAAAATTCGGCAGCATCTCGCCTAAAACTTGGACTTTGCTACCCTTTTCGAGTCCCAACCAAACCATTCTGCAACCCTTTCCACGGGTTCAAAATCAAATCAATTTAAAATCAGAATAATTTCAAAGATTCATATCATTCTCATATTTCAAGAAAACAGAGCAACTCATTTTCAAAACTTTAAAGAAATAATTCAGCAATCATCCATTTAACAAAACCAAGCCACAATCAAATCAAACAACAATCACATTCATCCCAAAATAACCCGACAATACATAAGAATCATACAATCACTAGAAGTACATTTATCACATTAATATCTATTTATAACAATTTCAAATTATAAAATTGAGTTCTTTGAAAAAGTTCCTACCTCGATAAGTTGAAATCGTAACCCAAACGCGCCAACTGAACTCTTTTCTCTCAGTCCGAACTCAATGGCAACTTCAATTCCAGCTCCGTACACTTTTGCAATAGCATAACAACTTTAAAACACAACATGCAACCTCGATTTCTAACTCCTAAGACCATTAATATCGCAAAGACTTTAATACACATAATAGAACACAAACGCAAGGTCTCCGAAACAGAAAAACTTACTGTAATAACAAAATAAAGCAGCGGCAGTCTCTGAACCGATTTGGTGGCAGCCCTGGCAGCCACCTCAAGCAGCAGCAGCAACCGGACTCCGGCGACCACAACTGAAACCAACATGCAGTGATTGTAACATTTCCAGACACTCAAAAGAAACAAAACGCAAAACTCAAAACCTTACCGGCAGTGGTTGTTGGTGACGGCAGCGACGTTTCTCGGCGATGAAGGCTCGGCAACCCATCACCAGCGGCGGCGGCAGAGCGTGTGACAGTAGCTGGGCAGATCGGCGGTAAGGGAAACCAACTCAATCTCGAACCCCTGTCTCTCTCTCTCCTTCGCGCGCAGCTCTTCTCGCGTCGGGCTCCCCTTCCCGTCGACGCACTCCACAACGGCAGAAGCATGCATGAATGACGGCGATGTCTTCATCTCTCACTGGCTCCTGGTCGGCGGCGACGGACGCGAGGTCAGTGGCGACTTCTCCCCTGCGTGCATCTCTGCCCTCTGACGATGGCAATGGCAAGACGACAGCACGGCTGTGGCAAGGCGGCGGTCCAGAGCAGTGCGGTGGTGGTGGGACAGCTCCTCCTCCCCGGCGCTCTCTTCCTCTCTCTCGAATCCCCCTCTCCTTCCTCCCCTTTCCTTCTTCCTTTCCTTCTGTTCTTTCTTTCTTTCCTTTTCTTCTTTCCTTTCTTTCTTCTGTTCTTTCTGAACTATGTGTGTGTGTTGGTAAGGGTGAGTGTGAAAGAGATGAGTGTAGTATTAAGGTTTGGGGTGGTATGGGTTAGTTTAGGTATTTTTGTTAAAAACAGGGGTGGTAGTGTAATTTTATAAAATAATTAAAAGAAGAATAATAATTAAAAGCCAAATTAAATATAGAGTATCCATCTTAAAAATACCTTTCAATCACAATTTGTAAATTATTTTCATTCAAATGCTAATTTAATAAAAAATTGGAGATATGTAAATTAATTCTCCTTTATTTATAAAATAAACTTAAAATATTAAAATTAAGACATATAGAATACTCATTATTTTTAAATTATAAAAATTCTAAATTGTAAATAAGAGTTTTTCCAGTATATATACAAAATCTCAAAAATATAATATCAAGTAATTATAATAAATCATAAATAATTTATTAATATTTCTTTTTTAAATTCAGGGTTTTACATGGCGACCTTCAATCTCGCCAATGTACTCAAACCGTCAGCCATTTCAACTGAAAAAACAAAAGAAAAGGTATAAGTCCCAAGCTCAGATAGATAAAAGAAAGCTAAAAGAAGTAATCACACACCAATATAAGTCCGGCACGTCACCGGGTCTCCCATAACGTCCGGGGTTCAAAGGATGCTCCCCGAAAACATGCCAAAGGACATCAGCGATGTCCTTGTTCTACAGGGACAACCCCTCATAGGTAACGCACATCAAATACGACGTCCCAGCACCAAAGTTCCAATACGTCGCAAACTGAAATTCTCCTTCTAAAGTTAACCAAAAGGAATGGTGCCCCTGAGCAGGGCGCACCTTGAAGTATTCCCACTTAAACCCGTGAAAAGAGTCCTCCAACAAACCGGATATGTATCGGTTAGGTTGGACCCTAAACGACACATATCCCTTCTTGTGTTTTCCTTCCTTGGTCGGCAGGGTGCACAAGAAGAAGAATAAAAAGACGTCAACCGAAACCGGGAGCTCCAAATATTCACATACGAGCTCAAAAGTCCGGATGGCTGCCCAACTGTTTAGATGAAATTGAGACGGTGCCACAGAACACCGATTCAGCAGCGCCTGAACAAAATCGGAGAAATGAATTCGCACACTAAGCCGTGTAAACATCGACTCGTATAACCTCATCAAATCTGACACGGTGGGCGAGTCGGGATTTATATTGCAAACCTTCTCATCAATCCCAGAAAGCGCAAGCTCATATTGACGCTCGGCATCGCCACCTCCACAAATCTTCCCCTGATCGCGGAGCCACTGGAGATCCGCCTCCGTCATCCGATACGGTGTTCTCCAGACATCGAAAGTCACCCAGTAGTATGTTGAGGGAACACCACCAGACGGGATTACCGGAGCACCAACACCCTCACTCCTCTGCCGTGACAAACCTAAAATAAAGGAGAGGAGTACCACCATCAACCCACCAGAGCCATATGGTGAAAAATCACAATACATCAAAATCTACTATCTACTACTAACTAAAGCTACGCCCAAAACCAGTGGTGCGCATCCCGGCTAATAACTCGCTACACAATCCCAACACAAAGGAATGTAGAAACGCAAGCAAGATAAAAAAAGGCAAGCAATCGGAGCATAAAAGAAGAAAAAATCAACCTAATGACGTCTAATGCAAGCCGAAAATCAAAAGCAAAAGTGCGGAACCAACGCACAAACGGCACAGGAAAATCCAAAGACACCGAGAGAAGAATGTGAAATGGTCTTTGATAGAGAAAGAGAAGAATGAAGAAAGTGAACCCAAAGCGAGGGAAATAAAAAGAAGAAGTGAAGCAGTTACCAAGCCTTTTGAAAATGGAAAGACAAAAGGCAAAAATAGAGGAAAAGACCGAAACATCCCCTCACATTCAATGCCATTATGATACCTCAAAAAACTCAAATTGCCCTTCGGGAAGAACAATGGGCAAATGACAGAAAGCCCAAACCGACCAAAACTCGACCTGACCTTCTCCATCACAAATCGTGAAGCGGCCAGGGAACTCCCGCGGCTCTCGACCCTGACTAACGAATGCAGATTACGAGCCTCCCAAACACGACACCAAGGTCACTCGCTCACAGACCTGGTTCCCAGACCGACTACTTGGGTTCGAGCTTCCTCCCAACTATTACGGACCCGACCTTCGGGTCCCACACCAGAACAGCCTCCGACTCGAATACCCGAGGTTGGCCCCATTCCCTTTCTCTAGAAGGTCCAAACCGGTCTCCACATCTTCTAACCAATATTCAAATTCAAATATCTCCCTTATTTTAGCTAAATAAGATAAGATGAGATAACTTTCACTAGCTATATAAAGGGGAGCCAGAGGCCCCCTCAAGTACGCCATTCATTCCACACATTTTATACTTCTCAGATCCATTATGACTTGAGCTTCGGAGTGTCTTTGCAGGTATCACCCTCCATTGCTCCAGTCAGACAATTAGCAACCTTCCCGACTCGCAAGTCCCCGATCCATCTCACAACTCGTACCAGAGACATCTCGTACATAACTGAAATATGCAATATCAATAATTACGTGCTGCTTTAGGTTGATTTTATGTTGTCTCAATTTAAAAAAAAAAAAAAAAGAACTTTTATATACATCGTTTATGTATTTCACTTGTAGTATTAAAAATGATTGATAAAAAGTGAGCGCAAATAAACAAAATATGCAAAACGAATAATTTTACAGAAAAACATACAAATATAATTTTTAAAAGAGATTAAAAATAATACAAAAGGGATGAAAAAAATTATACACATATAATTTGTAAAACAAATTAAATACCGTAGAAGAATTTTTCATATATAAAGGTACACACGCACTAGTATTCCAAGCAAACTCAAGCCTATAAACGGTGCCTTATTTCAAAAATCGATTGAACCAACAACAATGATGCCTAAACTTGATATTGTGTCTATTAAGGTAATGGTAAAGCCATCGTCTCCAACCCCTAATCACCTTAGAGATTTCAAAATCTCCCTCGTTGATGAGATGGCTCCTCCAATCTATATTCCCATAATTTTATTCTACTCAGCCACTGATATTAATAGTTCCTTTGGAACTCATGATGTCGAGACCATATCCAATAAATTAAAGGTTTCTTTATCCAAAGTTCTCACTCTATATTACCCATTCTGTGGAAGATTCAAATGTACCTCACCATCCTCTGTTGATTGTAATGATGAAGGTGTACCTTACATCGAGTGTAAATTCCCCACTAACCTTGTAGATATTCTCAAAAGGCCTCAATCCCAAATGCAGGAGCTTTTGCCATTTGACCCATATAATAATGTTTCTAGTAGTTTGGATCAAAATGATGACAAACACAAAGTGACCATGGCGGTTCAGTTGAGTGAATTCAAGTGTGGGGGTATTGCACTTGGTGTGTGCCTCTCACACAGGGTAGCAGATGGCGAAGCAACATCATCATTCCTCAATGCTTGGGCTAAAACTGCAAAGGGTCTTTTCAACCAAGTAGACCCACCTCAAATGGATGCAGCTTTGAGTTTCCCTCCACGGGGAATAGAATGGGCCATCACTAGTCTCATGGTCGGTGGTGGCAATGAAAAACTCGTGACCAAGTGTTTCTTGTTTAGTCCAACGGACTTGTCCAGATTGAGAGCTAGATTTGGAAGCTTTAATCCGACTCGCGTCGAAGCTGTCACAGCACTCATATGGAAATCAGCAATTCAAGTAGCAAAAGGAAGTTCTTCTGGGGAGTGTAACAGAACCTGTTACAAGGCTTCTATGGTGTGCCATGCCGTCGACATTCGTAATCGAATGGTGCCACCGTTGCCAAAAAACTTGTTTGGCAATCTTTGGCTTTATTCTATTTCTGAATTGGTGGATTTGGGTGACGGAGGTTATGGAACAGAAGAGTTGTGTGATTTGGTGGGGATGGTTAGGAATGCTATTAGAGAAACTAGTGCGGGTTATTCAGATATGCTGCTTCAAGGTGACGGTTTGGATGAGTTCGATGAATTCTTCAAGGAAGCAAGATTAAGGGTCGCTGAAAATCTTGTTGCATGCTGTGGATTTAGTAGTTGGACAAGATTTGGTTTCTATGAAGTTGATTTTGGATGGGGGAAGCCAATTAAGGTGAGAAACATTAATTTGCCTATGAAGAATGTGACATATTTGATTCCTACAAGAACTGGGGATGGCATAGAGGCATGGGTAACCATGACCGAGCTTGATATGGATGAATTCCAGCGTAACTCCGAGCTTCTCCAGTTTGCCTTGCTGGAATCTTAAGAGTTTTTATATATTTTCTTATAAAAATGTATGTCCGAGTGTGGGATAATAAAGAAATAAGTTTAAAATAGTTTAATTTTTTTTAATTATTCTTAAAATAATTAAATAATATTATATATACTAAATATGAATTATAAATATTATATGTATACACTACAAGAAAATAAGTTTTTTGCCACGCTTTTAAAACGTACCGAAGAGTGCAAAAAAGCGTGCTGATAGCTTTTTGCCATGCTTTTTGAGCTACCGGCACGCTTTTGAAAGGGTCACATCTGCAAGCGTGCCGGTTGATCTATCGCCACGCTTTTCTTGATCTATTGGTACGCTTTACTTTTTGCCACGCTTTTAAATGTGTCGAAAAATAGACATACAATCACGCTTTTAAAGCGTGCCGAAAGATACACATATAGCCACGCTTTTAAAGCGTGCCGAAAATTGAAAACTTGTCGTTACACTTCAAAAGCGTACCCTAATCCTTTTCAAATAAAAAAAAAAGAAAAAATAAAAATAGAATAGAAATATTAAAAAGTTAATCTTTCAAATAAAATAAAATACTAAAAAATTAATCTTCCATTGATTTATATGAATTATGTACATGATAAAATATGAATAAAACATTTAAGAAAAAATAAATTCAACTTCCAAAATGAACATTTAAAAAAAATACAATTCTATATTAAAAAAAATCTAAACTAATTCCTAAATAATATTCGGACTATTTTGTAGCACACAAATGGTTGCATGCACACAACTCTTGTATAGTTGTCGGAGGTGGAGAAGCTGTTGGACGACAGTAACCTGTATGCATGAGAACTATACAATAAATTGCAAAATCAATACTAATTTCAAGCATGTCAAATTTGTCACCTAGTAATAAAAACTAGTAGCCCCTTTTAATAATAATACATACCTACAACAAGATCTGAGCCATATGTGTAGACATCAGTCCTCCATAGCTGGCCACCTATGATCTGAACATATTAATATTAACTCTCAAGACTTGGTATAGCATCAGAATTCAGATACTAGAGGCTAAAGGCATATTTCAATTTCATACATTGGGTTTCCAAATAAAAAATATAGGTACATTTTTCTAATAGCGAAGTGAACAAATGAAAATTTACATCTCATCTCATTAAATTATTTAATTATCTACATTAATGTAAAATAAATTCATGCCAGCGTCAAGGAAGCATTAGTGAAAAGTATGCATTAAAATCACATAAAACATTGATAGCCATTGAACTAGTCTCCAATCAATACAAAATATCTAATAATGAACAAGAAAACAAGCTTCCAGAACCAAGCACACACATCTAAACTAAAGTGAAGCTCAAGGATCAATAGCCATTGAAAAAATAATCTTAGAATATTACTAGTTAGTAAAAAGAATAGTGAAGTCAAAGTGAAAATCAAGGGAAGTAAAAATGAATTGGGTGACCTTTTAACTTTATCACCAGAACAATAAGTACGTTCAGGTAGTTATTAACTTTTGACTAACTTAATTTACTAAACAACTTGATGCACGAATTGTAAATCACACTTTTTACAACTCGTACCACTAACCAGCAAGTGCACTGGGTCGTCCAAGTAATACCTTACGTGAGTAAGGGTCGATCCCACGGAGATTGTTGGCTTGAAGCAATCTATGGTTATCTTGTAACTCTTAGTCAGGAAGACAATAAAATAATTCACTTATCAAATATGATTGCAAGGAGAAAAAGGGCAGAACACAGATTATACTTGTATGCAATGATGGAGAATAGGTTGGAGTTTTGGAGATGCTTTGTCTTCTGAAATTCTGCTTTCCTCTGTTTTCTGATTCACGCACGCACGTCCTTCTATGGCAAGCTGTGTGTTGGTGGATCACCGTTGTCAATGGCTACCATCCATCCTTCCAGTGAAAAGGGTCCAGATGCGCTGTCACCGCACGGCTAATCATCTGCAGGTTCTCAATCGTACCGGAATAGGATTTACTATCCTTTTGTGTCTGTCACTACGCCCAGCACTCATGAGTTTGAAGCTCGTCACAGTCATTCAATCCCTGAATCCTACTCGGAACACCACAGACAAGGTTTAGACTTTCCGGATTCTCTTGAATACTGCCATCAATCTAGCTTATACCACGAAGATTCTGATTAAGAGATCTAAGAGATATTCATTCATTCTACGGTGGAACGTAAGTGGTTGTCAGGCACGCGTTCATGGAGGAATGATGATGATTGTCACGTTCATCACATTCATATTGAAGTGCGAATGGATATCTTAGATAGGAACATGCATGTTTGAATGGAAAACAGAAATACTTGCATTAATTCATTGAGACACAGCAGAGCTCCTCACCCCCAACAATGGAGTTTAGAGACTCATGCCGTCAAAAGATACAAAGTTCAGATCTAAAAATGTCATGAGGTGCGAAATAAACCTCTAAAAGTTGTTTAAATACTAAACTAGTAACCTAGGTTTACAGAAAATGAACAAACTATGATAGATGGTGCAGAAATCCACTTCTGGGGCCCACTTCGTGTGTGCTGGGGCTGAGACTTAAGCTAATCACGTGCATAGGGCTGTTTTGGGCGTTCAACGCCAGCTTTGGATCCTTTTCTGGCATTGAACTCCACTTTGTAACTTGTTTTTGGCGCTGGACGCCAAACTGCAGCATGGAACTGGCGTTGAATGCCAGTTTACGTCGTCTATTCTTGAGAAAAGTATGGACTATTATATATTGCTGGAAAGCCCTAGATGTCTACTTTCTAATGCAATTGGAAGCGCGCCATTTGGAGTTCTGTAGCTCCAGAAACTCCACTTTGAGTGCAGGGAGGTCAGAATCCAACAGCATCAGCAGTCCTTTTTCAGCCTGAATCAGATTTCTGCTCAGCTCCCTTAATTTCAGCCAGAAAATACCTGAAATTACAAAAAAATACACAAACTCATAGTAAAGTCCAGAATTATGAATTTTTCCTAGAAACTAATGAAAATAAACTAAAAACTATATGAAATTAACCCCAAAAAGCGTATAAAATATCCGCTCATCACAACACCAAACTTAAACTGTTGCTTGTCCTCAAGCAACTAGATAAATAAAATAGAATACAAATAATTTAAGAAGCAATAATATCTCAGAGTTTTTGAGTGAAGCTCAGATTCTAATCAGATGAGCGGGGCTAGTAGCTTTTTGCTTCTGAACAGTTTTGGCATCTCGCTTTATCCATTGAAGCTCAGAGTGATTGGCATCTATAGGAACTCAGAATTCAGATAGTGATATTGATTCTCCTAGTTCAGTATGTTGATTCTTGAACACAGCTACTTTATGAGTCTTGGCCGTGGCCCTAAGCACTTTTTTTTCCAGTATTACCACCGGATACATAAATGCTACAGACACATAATTGGGTGAACCTTTTCAGATTGTGACTCAGCTTTGCTAAAGTTCCCAATTAGAGGTGTCCAGGGTTCTTGAGCACACTCTTCTTTTTGCTTTGGACCTTGACTTTAACTGCTCAGTCTCAAGTTTTCACTTGACACCTTCACGCCACAAGCACATGGTTAGGGACAGCTTGGTTTAGCCGCTTAGGCTAGGATTTTATTCCTTTAGGCCCTCCTATCCACTGATGCTCAAAGCCTTGGGGTCCTTTTTATTACCCTTGCCTTTTGGTTTTAAGGGCTATTGGCTTTTTCTGCTTGCTTTTTTTTTTTTTTTTTTGCAAGCTTTTGTATTCACTGCTTTTTCTTGCTTCAAGAATCAATTTTTTATGATTTTTCAGATTATCAATAACATGTCTCATGTTCATCATTCTTTCAAGAGCCAACATATTTAACAGTCTTAAACATCAAATTCAAAAGACATATGCACTGTTCAAGCATTCATTCAGAAGACAGAAAGTATTGCCACCACATGTAAATAATTAGAATTTATCTTATTAAAAACTCAAAAAATATTGCCTCTTATTCTAAAGAAATTCTTCTATTTTATTCATGTTTAATGATGATGATAAAATTAAATTATAGCTTAATTGGGGATAAAATAAAAAATATAGATACTAATTACTACTATATGACTCCTAAGGTAAAACTAAAATAAGAACAGTTATCACAGAGTTAAGGCTAAGATTGGAATTTAACAACTTTTGTTCTGGGAAGTGGATGTTCCTCTAATCTGCGGGGTGCTTGGTCCTTCAAGAGATAATTTCTGGCGCTTCAATTCCCTTAAATCACACCCTTGCTCCTCCTGTTCTTTAAGCAAATAGCAAAGAATGCTACTTTGTTCCTTTTGTTCTTTCTGTATTTGTTCCATAGCTTCTTGCATCTTGGAGAATTTCCTGTGTTCTCTTCTTGATGGGGTCATCCTATGCTTGTTGTTTTTCCATTGATGCTTTGGTGATTGGCTTCTCAACTGAGATATACTCAGTTATTCCCATCCTTACTCCAGCGTCCTTGCAGAGCATAGAAATCAAGCTTGGATAAGCCAACCTGGCATCTTTGGAATTTTTATTTGCAATTTTGTAGAATTCAGTTGAAATCAGTTGATGAACTTCCACTTCTTTTCCCATCATGATGCAATGGATCATCACTGCTCTTCTAATAGTGACTTCAGAACGGTTGCTAGTGGGCAGCAGAGAATGCCCAATAAAGTCTAGCCATCCTCTGGCGACTGGTTTGAGATATTCTCTTTTGAGTTGATTTGGGACACCCTTCGTGCTGGTGGTCCATCTGGCTCCAGGGATACATATATCCTCTAGAATCTTATCCAGGCCCTTGTCTGTTCTCATCATTCTCCTATTGAAGGAGTCTGGATCATCTTTCAGCTGAGGTAGCTTTAAGATCTCCCTGATCTTGTCAGGGTGGGTATGAACAATCTTTCCTCTGACCAAGGTCCGATAGTCATAGATAGCAGATCCAGATAAGTCTTTGCCTGTCTGTATGCCACATATTAGCATAGAACTCCTGGACCATATTCCTTCCCACTTTCGTTTCAGGATTGGCTAGGATCTCCCAATTCCTGATTCGGATTTGCTCCGGGATCTCCGGATATTCGTCTTCTTTCAGATCGAATCTAACTTCCGGGATCACTGATCTTAGACCCATTATTTTGTAATAATGGTCTGAATGTTCTTTAGTTAAGAACTTTCCTTGATTCCAAAGTGGTTTTGGAACACTCTCTTTCTTGCCTCTTGGAGTGGGTTGTTTTCCTTTAGGAGCCATGATCTTAGTGGGTATGGTTTAGTGATCACGGATAAACACACCAAACTTAGAGGTTTGCTTGTCCTCAAGCAAAAGAAAAGAAAGGAGAGGGATAGAAGGAGAGCTAGTGTAGGATGGTGGATGAGAGGAAGGAGGCCGAATGGGTTTTTTAAAAAGGGAGGGGGGTTTTCGAAAATAGAGAGAAAGATAAGATAGAAGATATGATTTTTTTAAAAAAAAAAGTATGATAAGAAAAGATATAGTTTAAAATTGAAAAGATATGAAAGATATTTGAAAAAGATAAAATTGTATTTTTGAAAAAGATAATATGGAGATTTGAAAAAGATATTGATTAGTTGAAAAGATTTTTGAATGAAAAGAGATAGATTTGTTTTGAAAATTTTGAAAAAGAGTTGAATTGGATTGAAAAAAAGGATTTGTGCTTATGGATTAAGATACATTTAATATTTTTAAAGAAGGGTGTTTAGAAATTAGGGATTTTAGAAATCAGGGTTTGTAACATGTTTATGCAAGAAATCATGAATTGAAACATGAAAATTACGATTAAAATGAAAAATATGAAGAAAAAATGAATTTACCTCCTCCCCACCATCCTAGCGTTTGAACGCCCAAACGCTGCATGTTTTGGGCGTTCAACGCCCAAATGCTGCCTCTCCTGGGCGTTCAACGCCCAGCTGTTGCTTCTTTCTGGCGTTGAATGCCAGGAACTCCTTTGTCACTGGGTGTTTTTTTGAATGCCTAGGACGCTGCAAATCTGGCGTTAAACGCCCAGAAGGAGCTTCTTTCTGGCGTTCAACGCCCAGAAGATGCTTCTTTCTGGCATTTAACACCCAGATGGCTATCCTTACTGACGTTCAACGTCCAGTGGATGCTTCTTTTGGGCGTTGAACGCCCAAAACAGATTTTTACTGGCGTTTTCTTGCCAGTGAGCTCTTTTTCTCTGTTTTGTGTGCAGAATCTTTATATAACCCTGTGAACTTATATAATTGAATCTTTACCTTAGCATCAGTGAACTTTATATAAATAAATAAAATCAAGAATAGGGCAAAATGCTTAGAGGAAGTGATGCCCCATGGCTGGGTTGCCTCCCAGCAAGCGCTTCTTTATTGTCTTTAGCTGGACCTTGCTGAGCTTTTAATCTAGCTTCAGCCTTGAGCACTCTTGCTCAACATTGCCTTCAAGATAGTGCTTGATTCTCTGTCCATTAACAATGAACTTCTTGTTAGAGTCAATATCTTGAAGCTCCACATAACCATATGGTGATACACTTGTAATCACATATGGTCCCTGATGAGCGGATAATTTATACGCTTTTTGGCACTGTTTTTAGTATGTTTTTAGTAGAATCTAGTTACTTTTAGGGATATTTTCATTAGTTTTTATGTTAAATTCACATTTCTGGACTTTACAATGAGTTTGTGTGTTTTTTCTGTGATTTCAAGTATTTTCTGGCTGAAATTGAGGGACTTGAGCAAAAATCAGATTCAGAGGTTGAAGAAGGACTGCTGATGCTGTTAGATTCTGACCTCCCTGCACTCAAAATGGCTTTTCTGGAGCTACAGAACTCAAAATGGCGCGCTTCCAATTGCGTTGGAAAGTAGACATCCAGGGCTTTCCAGCAATATATAATAGTTTATACTTTGCCCAAGTTTAGATGATGCAAACTGGCGTTCAACGCCAGCTCTCTGCCCAATTCTGCCGTCCAGCGCCAGAAACAAGTTGCAAAGTGGATTTCAACGCCCAAACTGGCACAAAAGCTGGCGTTCAACTCCAAGAATGACCTCTCCACGTGTAGACTTCAAGCTCAGCCCAAGCACACACCAAGTGGGCCCCGGAAGTGGATTTATGCATCAATTACTTACTTCTGTAAACCCTAGTAGCTAGTTTATTATAAATAGGACCTTTTACGATTGTATTAGAAATTTTTGGAATCATCTTTGGATTATCTTTTGATCTATTGATCACGTTTGGGGGCTGGCCATTCGGCCATGCCTGGACCTTCATTACTTATGTATTTTCAACGGTAGAGTTTCTGCACTCCATAGATTAAGGTGTGGAGCTCTGCTGTTCCTCAAAGATTAATGCAAAGTACTACTGTTTTCTATTCAATTCATCTTATTTCGCTTCTAAGATATTCATTCGCACTTCAACCTGAATGTGATGAACGTGACAATCATCATCATTCCCTATGAACGCGTGCCTGACAACCACTTCCGTTCTACATTAGATTGAATGAGTATCTCTTAGACCTCTTAATCAGAATCTTCGTGGTATAAGCTAGATTGATGGCGGCATTCATGAGAGTCTGGAAAGTCTAAACCTTGTCCGTGGTATTCCGAGTAGGACTCTGGGATTGAATGACTGTGACGAACTCCAAACTCGCGAGTGCTGGGCGTAGTGACAGACGCAAAAGGATAGTAAATTCTATTCCAGTATGATCGAGAACCTCCAAGATGATTAGCCATGCAGTGACAGCGCATCGGACCATTTTCACAGAGAGGAATAGGATGCAACCAACGACAAGGGTGATGCCTCCAGACGATTAGCCGTGCTGTGACAGAGCATTTGGACCATTTTCCCGAGAGGATTGAAAGTAGCCATTGGCACCGGTGACATCCTTACATAAAGCCAGCCATAGAAAGGAGTAAGACGGATTGGATGAAGACAGTAGGAAAGCAGAGGTTCAGAGGAATGAATGCATCTCCATACACTTATCTGAAATTCTCACCAATGATTTACATAAGTATTTCTATCCTTATTTTAGTATTAATTTCGAAAACTCCATAACTATTTTATATCCGCTTGACTGAGATTTACAAGGTGACCATAGCTTGCTTCATACCAACAATCTCCGAGGGATCGACCCTTACTCACGTAAGGCTTATTACTTGGACGACCCAGTGCACTTGCTGGTTAGTTATGCGAAGTTGTGAAGATATGTTTAGACCATGGTTCTGTGCATCCGTTCTTGGTGCCATCGCCAGGGAATCAATTTCGAACAATAATTCACAACCTGAGTAACAATTTCGCATACCAAGTTTTTGGCGCCGTTGCCGGGGATTGTTCGAGTTTGGACAACTGACGGTTCATCTTGTTGCTCAGATTAGGTAACTTTCTTTTTGTTTTCCTTTCAAAAAGTTTTCAAAAATCTTTCAAAAATTTCTCCTTTGTTTTCGAAAAAAAAATGTTTTCAAAAATATATTTTTCTTCAAAATTTTTAAGAATGAATTCTAGTGTTTCATGAAGCATGTTGTAGCCTGACTAGCTATAAAGCCATGTCTAAATTCTTTTGGACTGAGGCTTCCCAACCATCAGCATAGAGGCAAGTTACTTTGATAAGTAATGAGCAGTATATGCTCTGATGTTATATGCTAAAGCTTGGCTGGCTATTAAGCCATGCCTAACCCTCAGATTGGAGCTTTAGACTAAGAATGCTAGATTCCTGGAATTCATATTAAAAATTTTGGAATCCTTATTTTTTTTTCAAATAATTTTCGAAAAAATACAAAAAAAAATTAGAAAATCATAAAAATCAAAAATATTTTGTGTTTCTTGTTTGAGTCTTGAGTCATGTTATAAGTTTGGTGTCAATTGCATGTTCATCTTGCATTTTTCGAAAAAAATTCATGCATTTATAGTGTTCTTCATGATCTTCAAGTTGTTCTTGGTAAGTCTTCTTGTTTGATCTTTGCATTTGCATGTTTTGTGTCTTTTCTTATTTTTCATATGCATTCCTGAATTCTTTATGTCTAAGCATTAAAGAATTCTAAGTTTGGTGTCTTGCATGTTTTCTTTGCATTAAATTTTTTTCAAAAATGTGTTCTTGATGTTCATCATGATCTTCATAGTGTTCTCACTACAAGAAAAACACCCATTCAGGTACACTTGAAAAGTGTAGCCAAAAGTGAAAAAAAATGATGCCTTAGGCTACAGCTACGCTTTTTGGGCTACGGCTACGCTTTTTGGGGTGATTCCTATTCGGCCGTTGCCTATTCTCAAAGGCTACGCTTTTCTGCATCAAGGGCTACGCTTTTGGCGTTTGGGAATAGGCTACACTTTTCAAGTGATGCTGTCCAAGACCAAAGGCTACGCTTTTCAGCTTTCATTTTTCCAGAATAGGCTACGCTTTTCGCCGCTACTGCATCACTTGTAAAGCGTAGCCACATTGTATACCATAGCTACTTTTTATAAGCGTAGCCTTAGGTCCCTCTTTTTTTTTTTTTGTATACTATAGCTACTGTATATAAGTGTAGCCTTAGGTCCCTCATTGTTTTTTTTTTTATTTTCTATATATATATTCTAATAATTTTTTTTTCTAAAAAATAATATTTAGTAATATGATTATATATATAATCCTATTTTTTTTAATTAAATTAGTCAAAAATTATAAAATAAAAATAAATACATAATAATACCATACAATATTCTTTAAATAATAAAAATTATCCTTTAACAAAATATATTTATAATGAACTAAAGTTCCAAAACAAATGTAACCTTTTTTCCCCAAACATATAATAACGACAAAACTATTAAATTAAAAGAAGACAGCGTCTTTGTTTTTTTAATGTAACATTGTACAAGATAAGCAACTTCTACCAAAAAATTTTCGAGATTCCAGGGAGCATAAACATTGAACTTCAGCTTCCTTGATAAATTCACTGCATATGAAATCTTAGCTAACTGACAATTGTGCATATAACTCTTCTAATAGTCCCTTTTAGCTTCATAACAAAGCCACTGTCAAAGGCTTCAGTTCAAACAGAAAGGTGCTGGAAGCCTAAGGGCACGCTTGTAATTTAACTTGGTCTTCAGTGATTATTGTGTAGAAGTGGAATTTCCATCAACAACCCAATACTGCTTTACAGCAATTAGTATCTTCTCAGGAACAAGAGGACCATCTTCATGGTCAACCATTTTGGTATCCCATCTCATTCCTGCAACTATTTTCTTTACCTTTATTAAGGTATCGACTTCATCGCGGAATATGACGGCGCTTTCTGGCCGCAAGATCCGGTCCATCTCCAGAAGAATGTCTTCTGCATTACATCTGCATTTCATCAAACAAATATGCTTGAGGCTTACGAATGGACGCAAAAAGAGGAAAATCAGAACCAAGTAATTGATCAAAACATTCAGAAAACTCTGTTTGAACCTTATGATCAAGAGTCATCTTTGAAGGTCATATAAGGAAAACTATAATTGCAAGATAAGAAGATGCAGGAGAGGATTTAGAATTGAATTAGATAATTAGTTGAATAGTGGTTTGACCAAACAAACACTTACTTATCCTTGTACAGACTAAAGAGGCCATTGGCATGAATGAGATCATATGTCCTTGGATATGTTGAAAAGGCTTCACACCTGAATTTGAAAAATACAAACATAAATAAGGAATCCAACTAATAGTATAAGATTCGTACAGCTACATCATATATTTCAACATTAAACGAAAAGATGCCATAAATATAACCCAAGAAAGAAGCTAGAAAGCGATACCAATCATGATAAATGCCAATCAAGCCGTGCTCATATATGACCCCCAGGGTACTTTTCTCAGCTGTGGTAGGCACAACGTTCATGACCCATAACTTGGGAGATTGAATAGCTGCAGCAAAACTACCCAACCCAGCATTCATATCCATAATGTTTCGATATCTTCCGGTATCCAACAGTCTATTAATTTTCTTGTCATTGAAGAAAATTAGTTCCACTCTTCTTGTCATACAATATTGTTCACGAAATAGTCTGATTCCAGCAGCCAAAACACAAACATTTGTGGATTAGAGATTCTTACTAATTAAAGTAATTTACCCATCAATATATAAGATTAAATTACAATGTGTCAAACTTTCAAAGTTGACTCTTTGTGCTACTAAAGTACTTGTTTTCTATTTTCTTTCTTTTCCTTTTGAATTCAGGCATTATCATATTGAAATTGGTACAGTAGCTCAGTAGCACATGTTTGAAAGTGCCATTTGAAACTTGAAGTAGATTCACAAAAACCAGGACTGAGAATTATTAGATAAACATTACCAATCAAGAACACATAACACAACATAAGGAACCAAAAAAAGATAAACATTACCAGACACTTAACATCGATAACACGACATAAGATCTTCGACGGAAGATCGTATTTGGGAGAGAGAGAGAGAGAGAGAGAGAGAGAGACTACCTGGCACCAGGGAAAAGAGGACGAAGAGAGAACAGTTCAGCCATTATAGCGCCCACTGCCCACATGTCTAAATGAGTGACAGAAAATTCAGTAAATAAAATGGTACTTATAAACTGCACAACACACAACTGAACAATTTACATACAAAAGTTGAAAGCACTTACCACCATGTGGAGACATACTCAGTGTAGGGTGGTTGTGAACTGGTCTCACGTGCTAGGCCAAAATCAACAATTTTTATGATATCCTTGGTAACCAGCAAGTTCTCTGCAAAAAAATGAGTATACATTGTGTCAAAACAAAACTTGCAATGAAGTGATAAAATTAATCAGAATAGACCATAGTATAAATCTCCATTTGCTGCACAATAACAACTTCATTAAAATGTCAACCTAAATGATTCATAATTGATAGAAAAGCTAGGTAATTCTTGAGAAGTTTGAAAAAAAAAATCAGCAACAATATCAACTCAGCCAGAGCATTCCAAATTTCAAATATTCACAAACAAACCAACAAATCATGAAACAGAAACTTTAGATATTCAATTAGAGCACCTAAATCTGGAGGAAACAATCCTCAGCAATTTGATCAAGACACATAGTCTAATCACAATTAAGACACAAAAGCACATAGTCTAATCCAAATAGAAACCGGAACCTGAAGAAGAGATCTGGGGAGATTGCAGCAGAACTTTTCAAAGGAGAGAATTGCATCCGCACCCTTGGCATCGAAAACGGCACCGATGAAACGCCTGCAGAGACATCGAAATTGAAACTGAAATTGAAATGAGAATGAAATGAAAGTTGGAGAGAGAGAGAGGTTGGGAGTATGAACAGGAAGTAATCGTAGAAGCCGAAAGTGAGGACAGGAGCACAGCAAGCCCTAGCAGCGGCGGCGGCTTCAATTGACCCCAGGAGTGACGACAGTGCACGGCGGAACAGCCTCTTTCTCTCTCGCATCGCGTCTTCGTCCTCTCTTTCCATCTCGTCTGCGAATCGTCTTTCTCTCTCTCTCCTCCGAACTCCCTCCTCCACGACGGCGATGGCGGCAGCTGCAGCGGCGTTGCGGCGGTGACCCCCTCTCACTCTCTATTCTCTCGGTCGCGCTCTCATCTTTGTTTTCCTCCTCTCCTCCCTCTGGTTCACTCATTCTCTCGGATCTGGGTGTGTGTGTGTGTGAAAGGGTGCGTGAGTTAGGGTTAGGCATTTGAACAATTAATTGGAAGGTGAGTTAGGGTTAATCGATCGAATTGAAAGGGGAAGGACGATTAGAAGCGCAGAGATAACAATGGTGAGATCGGCGCAGCGACAAGGAGGAGGGCGAAGAGGAGCGACGGTGAGTGGTCATGGTGAGTGTGCAGCGAGAGGGTTTCTTCTTTGATGGTGAGAGGGTTTCTGAAGGTTTCTGAAGGCTACTAAGTGTGAGTTTGGAAGGGACAAAAATTTTACTAAGTGTGTGAGTTTGCTTTTGGGAAACTGAGGAAAAAAATTTATCAAGCGTAAGTTTTTGGCTTTAGATACATTAGGCATCACTTTTAAAGTGCACCCAAAACTTAATAAATAGGCTACTCTTTAAAAGCGCTCTCTTTAATACAAAAAGTGAACCCATAGATATCAACATACGGCTACGCTTTATAAGTGATTTCTATAATACCTAAGGCTACACTTTTTAAATGATGCCAGAATTGTGTTTTCTTTTCTTTTATAAAAAGACAACACTGAGAAAAGCGTAACCTATTATAGAATAGGCTACGCTTTTCAAATGTAGCTTAAAAAAAGTGTGGCTGAATGGGTATTTTTCTTGTAGTGTCTTGGTGTTCATCTTGACATTCATAGCATTCTTGCATGCATTCATTGTTTTGATCCATGACTTTCATGCATTGCATCATTTTTCTTGTTTTTCTCTCTCATCATAAAAATTCAAAAATCAAAAAAATATCTTTCCCTTTTTCTCTCTTAAAATTTTGAAAATTAGATTTGACTTTTTCAAAAAAATTTTAAATCTAGTTGTTTTTATGAGTCAAATCAAATTTTCAAATTAAAAAAAAATCTTATCTTTTTCAAAAATCAAATCTTTTTTCAATTTTTTTAGTTATTTTCGAAAATAACATCATCAATTAATGTTTTGATTCAAAAATTTCAAGTTTGTTACTTACTTGTTAAGAAAGATTCAAACTTTAAGTTCTAGAATCATATCTTGTGATTTCTGGTGAATCAAGTCATTAATTGAGATTTTAAAAATCAAATCTTTTTCAAAAACTAATTTCTATCATATCTTTTCAAAAATATCTTCTTATCTTACCTTTTTCAAAAAAGTGATTGCAAAATATCTTTTCTAACTTCCTAACTTCTTATCTTTTCAAAATTTGTTTCAACTAACTAACTAAATTTTTGTTTGTTTCTTACCTTTTTCAAAACTACCTAACTAACTCTCTCTCTCTAATTTTCGAAAAAATCTTCCCTCTTTTTCAAAATTTCTTTTTAATTAGACTAATTATTTTATTTTTTATTTGAATTTTCGAAAAACTACTAACCTTTTTCAAAAACTATTTTCGAAGATCACTAACTCTTTTTCAAAAATTATTTTCGAAAATTCTCTCCTCCTCTCATCCCCTTCTATTTATTTATTCATCTACTAACACTTCTCTTCATCTCACATCTCTGCTCCTATCATCACCTTTGTGTTTGGATTCTTCATTCTTCTTCACCCCTATTCCTTTTCTTCTTCTACTAACAATAAGGAACCTCTTTACTGTGACATAGAGGATTCCTCTTCTTTTCTTTTTCTCTTCTCTTTCTGGGACAAAGAAAAAGGTATTCTTGTTGAAGCTGATCCAGAACCTGAAAGGACTCTGAAGAGAAAACTAAGAGAAGCTAAATTACAACAATCCAGAGACAACCTTATTGAAAATTTCGAACAAGTAAAGGAGATGGCAGCCGAACCCAACAACAATAATGCAAGGAGAATGCTTGGTGACTTTACTGCACCTAATTCCAATTTACATAGAAGAAGCATCTCCATTCCTACCATTGGAGCAAACAATTTTGAGCTGAAACCTCAGCTAGTTTCTCTGATGCAGCAGAACTACAAGTTTCATGGACTTCCATCTGAAGATCTTTTTCAGTTCTTAACTGAATTCTTGCAGATCTGTGATACTGTTAAGACTAATGGAGTAGATCCTGAAGTCTACAGGCTCATGCTTTTCCCTTTTGCTGTAAGAGACAGAGCTAGAATATGGTTGGACTCTCAACCCAAAGACAGCCTGAACTCTTGGGATAAGCTGGTCACGGCTTTCTTAGCCAAGTTCTTTCCTCCTCAAAAGCTGAGCAAGCTTAGAGCTGATGTTCAAACCTTCAGACAGAAAGAAGGTGAATCCCTCTATGAAGCTTGGGAAAGATACAAGCAGCTGACCAAAAAGTGTCCTTCTGACATGCTTTCAGAATGGACCATCCTGGATATATTCTATGATGGTTTATCTGAGCTATCAAAGATGTCATTGGATACTTCTGCAGGTGATCCATTCACCTAAAGAAAACGCCTGCAAAAGCTCAAGAACTCATTGACATGGTTGCTAATAACCAATTTATGTACACTTCTGAGAGGAATCCTATGAGTAATGGGATGCCTATGAAGAAGGGAGTTCTTGAAATTGATACTCTGAATGCCATATTGGCTCAGAATAAAATATTGACTCAGCAAGTCAATATGATTTTTCAGAGTCTGAATGGAATGCAAGCTGCATCCAACAGTACTCAAGAGGCATCTTCTGAGGAAGAAGCTTATGATCCTGAGAACCCTGCAATAGCAGAGTTAAAATACATGGGTGAACCATATGAAAACACCTACAATCCATCATGGAGAAATCACCCAAATCTCTCATGGAAGGATCAAAAGCCTCAACAAGGCTTTAATAATGGTGGAAGAAACAGGTTTAGCAATAGCAAGCCTTTTCCATCATCCATTCAGCAACAGACAGAGAATTCTGAGCAGAATTCATCTAGCTTAGCAAATTTAGTCTCTGATCTATCTAAGGCCACTGTGAGTTTCATGAATGAAACAAGGTCTTCCATTAGAAATTTGGAAGCCCAAGTGGGCCAGCTGAGTAAAAGGATCACTGAAATCCCTCCTAGTACTCTCCCAAACAATACAGAAGAGAATCCAAAAGGAGAGTGCAAGGCCATTGAATTAATTACCATGGCCGAACCCACAAGAGAGGAGAAGGACGTGAATCCCAAGGAGGAAGACCTCCTGGGACGTCCAGTGACCAATAAGGAGCTTCCCTCTGAGGAACCTAAGGAATCTGAGACTCATCTAGAGACCATAGAGATTCCATTGAACCTCCTTATGCCATTCATGAGCTCTGATGAGTATTCCTCTTCTGAAGAGAATGAGGATGTTACTGAAGAGCAAGCTGCCAAGTTTCTTGGTGCAATCATGAAGCTAAATGCCAAATTATTTGGTATTGAAACTTGGGAAGATGAACCTCCCTTGTTCACCAATGAACTAAGTGATCTGGATCAACTGACATTGCCTCAGAAGAGACAGGATCCTAGAAAGTTCATAATACCTTGTACCATAGGCACCATGATCTTTAAGGCTCTGTGCGACCTTGGTTCAGGAATAAACCTCATGCCCCTCTCTGTAATAGAGAAACTAGGAATCTATGGTGTGCAAGCCGCTAAAATCTCATTAGAGATGGCAGACAATTCAAGAAAACAGGCTTATGGACAAGTAGAGGACGTGTTAGTAAAGGTTGAAGGCCTTTACATCCCTGCTGATTTCATAGTCCTGGATATTGGAAAGGAAGAGGATGAATCCATCATCCTAGGAAGACCTTTCCTAGCCACAGCAAGAGCTGATTGATGTGGACAGAGGAAAATTGATCCTTCAATTAAATAAGGACAACCTTGTGTTTACAACTCAAGGATCTCTCTCTGCACCCATGGAGAGGAAGCAGAAAAAGCTTCTCTCAAAGTAGAGTCAACCAAAGCCCCCACAGTCAAACTCTAAGTTTGGTGTTGGGAGGCCACAACCAAACTCTAAGTTTGGTGTCAAACCCCCATATCCAAACTCTAAGTTTGGTGTTGGGAGGTCTCAACAAAGCTTTGCACATCTGTGAGGCTCCATGAGAGCCCATTGTCAAGCTATTGACATTAAAGAAGCGCTTGTTGGGAGGCAACCCAATGTTTATTTATCTAATTCTATTTTTGTTTTTCATGTTTTCTTAGGTTCATGATCATGTGGAGTCACAAAATAAACGAAAAATTTAGAGACAGAATCAAAAACAGCGGAAGAAAAATCACACCCTGGAGGAAGCACCTGTCTGGCGTTCAACGCCAGAACAGAGCATGGTTCTGGCGCTGAACGCCCAAAATGGGCAGTATCTGGGCGCTGAACGCCCAAAATGGGCAGCATCTGGGCGATGAACGCCAGAATTGCACCCTGGAGAAGAGCTGGCGCTGAACGCCCAGAACAAGCATGGTTCTGGCGTTCAACGCCAGAAATGGGCAACAAATGGGCGTTGAACGCCCAAAATGGGCACCAACCTGGCGCTGAACGCCCAGAGTTGTGTGCAAGGGCATTTTACATGCCTAATTTGGTGCAAGGTTGTAAATCCTTGAACACCTCAGGATCTGTGGACCCCACAGGATCATCTCAGGATCTGTGGACCCCACAGGATCATCTCAGGATCTGTGGACCCCACAGGATCCCCACTACCTCCACTCACTCTCTTCTCTCTTCTCAATCATCCTCTATTCCCAATAAACACTCTTCCCCAAAACCCTTCACCTATCACCTCTATCCCTTCACCACTCACATCCACCCACTCTTCCCCATAAACCTACCCAATAAACTCCACCTACCTTCAAAATTCAAAATCAATTTCCCACCCAAACCCACCCATATGGCCAAACCTTAACCCCCCCTCCCTTCCCTATATAAAGCTTTCCATTCTTCTTCATTTTCACACAACACAACCCTCTCCTTCCCTTCTTGGCCGAAACACACCTCCCCCCTCTTCTCCATATTTTCTTCTTCTTCTTCATCTAATTCTTTTCTTTTCTTGCTCGAGGGCGAGCAATATTCTAAGTTTGGTGTGGTAAAAGCATAAGCTTTTTATTTTTCCATTACCATTGATGGCACTTAAGACCGGAGAATCCTCTAGAAAAGGGAAAGGGAAGACAAAAGCTTCCACCTCCGAGTCATGGGAGATGGAAAGGTTCATCTCCAAAACCCATCAAGACCACTTCTATGATGTTGTGGCCAAGAAGAAGGTGATCCCCGAGGTCTCTTTCAAGCTCAAGAGAAATGAGTATCCGGAGATCCGACATGAAATCCAAAGAAGAGGTTGGGAAGTTCTAACAAACCCCATCCAACAAGTCGGCATCTTAATGGTTCAAGAGTTCTATGCCAATGCATGGATCACTAAGAACCATGATCAAAGTAAGAACCCGAATCCAAAGAATTATATTACAATGGTTCGGGAGAAATACTTAGATTTTAGTCTGGAAAATGTGAGGTTGGCGTTTAACTTGCCCATGATGCAAGGAGATGAACGCCCCTACACAAGAAGGGTCAACTTTAATCAAAGGTTGGACCAAGTCCTCATGGAAATATGTGTGGAAGGAGCTCAATGGAAGATTGACTCCAAAGGCAAGCCGGTTCAACTAAGAAGATTGGACCTCAAGCCTGTGGCTAGAGGATGGTTGGAGTTCATCCAACGCTCCATCATCCCCACTAGCAACTGATCTGAAGTTACTGTGGATCGGGCCATCATGATCCACAGCATCATGATTGGAGAAGAAGTAGAAGTTCATGAAGTCATCTCCCTTGAACTCTACAAAATAGCCGAAAAGCCCTCTCCTGGGGCAAGGCTAGCTTTTCCTCATCTTATTTGCCATCTATGTTACTCAGCTGGAGCTTTCATAGAAGGAGACATTCACATTGAGGAAGAGAAGCCCATCACTAAGAAAAAGATGGAGCAAGCAAGAGAGCCCATTCATGGAGCTCAAGAGGCGTATGAAGCTCATCACCATGAGATCCCGGAGATGCGTCAAATGCATTTTCCTCCACAAAACTATTGGGAGCAAATCAACACCTCCCTAGGAGAATTAAGTTCCAACATGGGACAATTAAGGGTGGAGCATCAAGAGCACTCCATCATCCTTCATGAAATAAGAGAAGATCAAAAAGCAATGAGGGAGGAGCAACAAAGACAAGGAAGAGACATAGAATAGCTCAAGGACATCATTGGTTCCTCAAGAAGGAAACGCCACCATCACTAAGGTGGATTCATTCCTTGTTCTTCTTTCTTCTGTTTTTCGTTTTCTATGTTATGTGCTTATCTATGTTTGTGTCTTATTACATGATCATTAGTAGTTAGTAACTATGTCTTAAAGTTATGAAGGTCCTATGAATCCATCACCTCTCTTAAATGAAAAATGTTTTAATTCAAAAGAACAAGAAGTACATGAGTTTTGAATTTATCCTTGAACTTAGCTTAATTATATTGATGTGGTGACAATGCTTCTTGTTTTCTGAATGAATGCTTGAACAGTGCATATGTCTTTTGAAGTTGTTGTTTAAGAATGTTAAATATGTTGGCTCTTGAAAGAATGATGACTAGGAGACATGTTATTTGATAATCTGAAAAATCATAAAAATGATTCTTGAAGCAAGAAAAAGCAGCAAAGAACAAAGCTTGCAAAAAAAAAATAGGCGAAAAAAATAGAAAGAAAAAGAAAAAGCAAGCAGAAAAAGCCAAAAGCTCTTAAAACCAAGAGGCAAGAGCAAAAAGCCAATAAACCTTAAAACCAAAAGGCAAGGGCAATTAAAAAGGATCCCAAGGCTTTGAGCATTAGTGGATAGGAGGGCCTAAAGGAATAAAATCCTGGTCTAAGCGGCTAAACCGAGTTGTCCCTAACCATATGCTTGTGGCGTGTAGGTGTCAAGTGAAAACTTGAGACTGAGCGGTTAAAGTCAAGGTCCAAAGTAAAAAAAGAGTGTGCTTAAGAACCCTGGACACCTCTAATTGGGGACTTTAGCAAAGCTGAGTCACAATCTGAAAAGGTTCACCCAATTATGTGTCTGTGGCATTTATGTATCCGGTGGTAATACTGGAAAACAAAGTGCTTAGGGCCACGGCCAAGACTCATAAAGAAGCTGTGTTCAAGAATCATCATACTGAACTAGGAGAGTCAATAACACTATCTGAACTCTGAGTTCCTATAGATGCCAATCATTCTGAACCTCCATGGATAAAGTGAGATGCCAAAACTATTCAAGAGGCAAAAAGCTACAAGTCCCGCTCATCTGATTGGAGCTATGTTTCATTGATAGTTTGGAATTTATAGTATATTCTCTTCTTTTTATCCTATTTGATTTTTAGTTGCTTGGGGACAAGCAACAATTTAAGTTTGGTGTTGTGATGAGCGGATAATTTATACGCTTTTTGGCACTGTTTTTAGTATGTTTTTAGTAGAATCTAGTTACTTTTAGGGATGTTTTCATTAGTTTTTATGTTAAATTCACATTTTTGGACTTTACTATGAGTTTGTGTGTTTTTCTGTGATTTCAGGTATTTTCTGGCTGAAATTGAGGGACTTGAGCAAAAATCAGATTCAGAGGTTGAAGAAGGACTGCTGATGCTGTTGGATTCTCACCTCCCTGCACTCAAAATGGATTTTTTGGAGCTACAGAACTCAAAATGGAACGCTTCCAATTGCGTTGGAAAGTAGACATCCAGGGCTTTGCAGAAATATATAATAGTCCATACTTTGCCCAAGTTTAGATGATGTAAACTGGCGTTCAACGCCAGCTCTCTGCCCAATTCTGGCGTCCAGCGCCAAAAACAAGTTGCAAAGTGGATTTCAACGCCCAAACTGGCACAAAAGCTGGCGTTCAACTCCAAGAATGATCTCTCCACGTGTAGACTTCAAGCTCAGCCCAAGCACACACCAAGTGGGCCCCGGAAGTGGATTTATGCATCAATTACTTACTTCTGTAAACCCTAGTAGCTAGTTTATTATAAATAGGACCTTTTACGATTGGATTAGACATTTTTGGAATCATCTTTGGATTATCTTTTGATCTATTGATCACGTTTGGGGGCTGGCCATTCGGCCATGCCTGGACCTTCATTACTTATGTATTTTCAACGGTAGAGTTTCTGCACTCCATAGATTAAGGTGTGGAGCTCTGCTGTTTCTCAAAGATTAATGCAAAGTACTACTGTTTTCTATTCAATTCATCTTATTTCGCTTCTAAGACATTCATTCGCACTTCAACCTGAATGTGATGAACGTGACAATCATCATCATTCCCTATGAACGCGTGCCTGACAACCACTTCCGTTCTACATTAGATTGAATGAGTATCTCTTAGACCTCTTAATCAGAATCTTCGTGGTATAAGCTAGATTGATGGCGGCATTCATGAGAGTCCGGAAAGTCTAAACCTTGTCCGTGGTATTCCGAGTAGGACTCTGGGATTGAATGACTGTGACAAACTCCAAACTCGCGAGTGCTGGGCGTAGTGACAGACGCAAAAGGATAGTAAATTCTATTCCAGTATGATCGAGAACCTCCAAGATGATTAGCCATGCAGTGACAGCGCATCGGACCATTTTCACAGAGAGGAATAGGATGCAACCAACGACAAGGGTGATGCCTCCAGACGATTAACCGTGCTGTGACAGAGCATTTGGACCATTTTCCCGAGAGGATTGAAAGTAGCCATTGGCACCGGTGACATCCTTACATAAAGCCAGCCATAGAAAGGAGTAAGACGGATTGGATGAAGACAGCAGGAAAGCAGAGGTTCAGAGGAATGAATGCATCTCCATACGCTTATCTGAAATTCTCACCAATGATTTACATAAGTATTTCTATCCTTATTTTAGTATTAATTTCGAAAACTCCATAACTATTTTATATCCGCCTGACTGAGATTTACAAGGTGACCATAGCTTGCTTCATACCAACAATCTCCGTGGGATCGACCCTTACTCACGTAAGGTTTATTACTTGGACGACCCAGTGCACTTGCTGGTTAGTTATGCGAAGTTGTGAAGATATGTTTAGACCATGGTTCTGTGCATCCGTTCTTGGTGCCATCGCCAGGGAATCAATTTCGAACAATAATTCACAACCTGAGTAACAATTTCGCATACCAGTCCCCTCCACTGGGACTTCAGTTTCCCGGGGAATAGCCTGAGCCTAGAGTTAAACAACAGAACCTTTTGTCCTGGTTCAAAGATTCTAGATGACAGCTTTCTGTCATGCCACTTTTTTTTTTCTTTATAAAGCTTGGCATTTTCGAAAGCAGTGAATCTGAATTCCTCTAGCTCATTTAGCTGGAGCAATCTTTTTTCTCCAGCTAATTTGGCATCAAAGTTTAGGAATCTGGTTGCCCAGTAGGCTTTGTGTTCCAGTTCCACGGGCAGGTGGCATGCCTTACCATACACAAGTTGGTATGGAGGGGTCCCTATAGGAGTCTTGAATGCTGTTCTGTAAGCCCACAGAGCATCATCCAAGCTTCGTACCCAATCCTTTCTATGGGTACTTACAGTCCGTTCCAAGATTCTTTTTAGTTCTCTGTTAGAGACTTCAGCTTGCCCATTTGTCTGTGGATGATATGGAGTTGCCACCTTGTGGCGAATCCCATACAGGACCATGGCAGAGTAAAGCTGTTTGTTGCAGAAGTGAGTGCCCCCATCACTGATTAGTACCCTGGGGACACCAAACCTGCTGAATATATGTTTCTGGAGGAATTTCAGCACTGTTTTAGTATCATTGCTGGGTGTGGCAATGGCCTCAACCCATTTTGATACATAGTCAACTGCCACCAGAATGTAAGTGTTTGAGTATGATGGTGGGAAAGGCCCCATGAAATCAATACCCCATACATCAAACAACTCAATCTCCAAGATTCCTTGTTGAGACATGGCGTAACTGTGAGGCAAATTACCAGCTCTCTGGCAACTGTCACAGTTACGTACAAACTCTCAGGAATTTCTGTAGAGTGTAGGCCAGTAGAAGCCACATTGGAGGACCTTGGTGGCTGTTTGCTCACCTCCGAAATGACCTCCATATTGTGACCCATGGCAATGCCATAAGATCCTTTGTGCTTCTTCTTTAGGCACACACCTACGGATTATGCCGTCTGCACATCTCTTAAAGAGATAGGGTTCATCCCACAAGTAGTACTTTGCATCAGTAATTAATTTTTTCTTTTGTTGCCTGCTGTACTCCTTGGGAATGAACCTTGCAGCTTTGTAGTTTGCAATGTCTGCAAACCATGGTGTTTCCTGAATGGCAAATAAATGCTCATCCGGAAAGGTCTCAGAGATTTCAAGAGAGGGGAATGACGTCCCTTCTATTGGCTCTATCCGGGACAAATGATCAGCCACTTGGTTCTCTGTCCCTTTTCTGTCTCTTATTTCTATATCAAACTCTAGCAGAAGCAACACCCATCTTATGAGCCTGGGTTTTGAATCCTGCTTTGTGAGTAGATATTTAAGAGCAGCATGATCAATGTACACAATCACTTTTGATCCTACTAAGTAGGATCTAAACTTGTCAATGGCATAAACCACTGCAAGTAATTCTTTTTCTGTGGTTGTGTAATTTTTCTGGGCATCATTTAAAATGCGGCTAGCATAATAAATGACATGCAGAAGCTTGTCATGCCTCTGCCCCAGTACTGCACCAATGGCGTGATCACTGGCATCACACATTAGCTCAAATGGTAATGTCCAGTCTGGTGCAGAAATAACTGGTGCTGTGACCAACTTGGCTTTCAGCGTTTCAAACGCCTGCAGACACTCTGTGTCAAACACAAATGGCATGTCAGCAGCTAGCAGATTGCTCAGAGGTTTTGCGATTTTTGAAAAATCCTTTATAAACCTCCTATAGAATCCTGCATGCCCCAGAAAGCTTCTGATTGCCTTAACATTGGTAGGTGGTGGTAATTTTTCAATTACCTCTATTTTTGCTTGATCCACCTCTATTCCCTTGTTTGAAATTTTATGTCCAAGGACAATCCCTTCAGTCACCATAAAGTGACATTTTTCCCAGTTTAAAACCAGGTTGGTCTCTTGGCATCTTTTCAGAACTAGTTTTAGGTGATCAAGACAGGAACTGAATGAGTCTCCATATACTGAGAAGTCATCCATGAAGACTTCCAGAAATTTTTCCACCATATCAGAGAAAATAAAGAGCATGCATCTCTGGAAGGTTGCAGGCGCATTACACAGCCCAAATGGCATCCTTCTATAAGCAAACACTCCAGATGGACATGTGAATGCTGTTTTCTCTTGATCCTGGGGATCTACTACAATCTGGTTATAGCCTGAGTAGCCATCCAAAAAGCAGTAATAATCATGACCTGCCAATCTTTCTAGCATCTGGTCTATGAATGGTAAAGGAAAATGATCCTTTCTGGTAGCTGTATTGAGCCTTCTGTAGTCAATACACATGCGCCACCCTGTAAATGTTCTTGTAGGAACCAGTTCATTCTTTTCATTATGAACCACTGTCATGCCTCCTTTTTTGGGGACAACTTGAACAGGGCTCACCCAGGGGCTATTAGAAATAGGATAAATAATCCCAGCCTCCAGTAATTTGGTGACCTCTTTCTGCACCACTTCCTTCATGGCTGGATTTAGCCGCCTCTGTGGTTGAACCACTGGTTTAGCATTATCCTCCAATAAGATTTTGTGCATGCATCTAGCTGGGCTTATGCCCTTAAGGTCACCTATGGACCACCCAAGAGCTGTCTTGTGTGTCCTTAGCACTTGAATAAGTGCTTCCTCTTCCTGTGGATTTAAAGCAGAGCTTATGATCACTGGAAAAGTGTCACTTTCTCCCAGAAATGCATATTTCAGGGATGGTGGTAATGGTTTGAGCTCGGGTTTAGGAGGTTTTTCCTCTTCCAGAGGAAATTTCAGAGGCTCTTTCATTTCCTCTGAATCCTCCAAATCAGGCTGAGCATCTTTGAAGATGTCTTCCAACTCTGATTCGAGACTCACAGCTATGTTGATCTCTTCCACCAAAGAGTCAATAAGATCAACTTTCATGCAGTCTTTTGATGTGTCTGGATGCTGCATGGCTTTGACAGCATTCAACTTAAACTCATCATCATTGACTCTCAGGGTTATTTCCCCCTGTTGGACATCAATGAGAGTTTATCCAGTTGCTAGGAAGGATCTTCCTAGAATGAGAGTGGCACTCTTGTGCTCCTCCATTTTCAGCACTACAAAGTCAGTGGGAAAGGCGAATGGCCCAACTCTGACAATCATGTCTTCAATCACGCCTGATGGGTATTTAATGGAGCCATCAGCAAGTTGGAGACATATCCGGGTTGGTTTAACTTCTTCAGTTAAACCAAGCTTTCTGATAGTGGATGCAGGTATTAGGTTGATGCTTGCCCCAAGATCACATAAAGCTGTCTTGGTGCAATTACCTTCTAATGTGCATGGTATCAGAAAACTCCCAGGGTCTTTAAGCTTTTCAGGAAAGCTTTTCAGAATGACTGCACTGCATTCTTCAGTGAGGAGAACTCTTTCAGTTTCTCTCCAATCCTTCTTATGACTCAAGATCTCTTTCATGAACTTGGCATAAGAAGGTATTTGCTCAAGTGCCTCTGCAAATGGAATCTTTATTTCAAGAGTCCTGAGATAATCTGCAAAGCGAGCAAATTGCTTATCCTGCTCCTCTTGGCGGAGTTTTTGAGGATAAGGTATCTTGGCTTTATATTCCTCAACCTTAGTTGCTGTAAGTTTATTTCCTACAGAAGTGGTTGAAGAAGCCTTTTTAGATGGGTTGTTATCAGCACTTGTGTGTCTCTGATCCCTCACTGGCAATTGAGTGCCAGAGTTAGAAGCTGGAGTGACGTTAGACGCCAACTCCTCATCTGTTCCTGGCGTTTGAACGCCAGAACTGTGCTTCTTTTGGGCGTTCAACGCCAGATCCTTGCTTGTTTCTGGCGTTGAACGCCAGTCCTGAGCATGGTCTGGGCGTTCAGCGCCAGCCTTCCACCCAACTTCTGGCGTTTTAGCGCCAGAATTATTTTTCCCTGGGCTCTTACTGTCCTCAGATGGATTTTGGGTGGTTTGCTCATTTCTTGGTTTCCTGCTGCCTTGAAGTGGGGTATTTAGTGCTTTCCCACTTCTTAATTGAACTGCTTGGCATTCTTCTGTTATTTGTTTTGACAGCTGCTGCTTTGTCTGCTTTAATTGTACTTCCATGTTTATATTAGCCATCCTTGTCTCTTGTAGTTTATCCTTGAATTCAGCTAACTGCTTTGTTAGAAAATCCAATTGCTGATTGAATTCAGCAGCTTGCTCTGCAGGACTGAGTTCAGCAGTTACTGTTTTAGCCTCTTCTTTCATGGAAGGGTCACTGCTTAGATACAGATGCTGATTTCTAGCAACTGTATCAATGAGCTCTTGAGCTTCTTCAATTGTCTTTCTCATGTGGATAGATCCACCAGCTGAGTAATCTAGAGAGATCTGAGCTCTTTCTGTAAGCCCATAATAGAAGATGTCTAACTGAACCCACTCTGAAAACATTTCAGAGGGGCATTTTCGTAGCATCTCTCTGTATCTCTCCCAGACATCATAAAGAGATTCATTATCTCCTTGTTTAAAGCCTTGGATGTCCAGCCTTAGCTGTGTCATCCGTTTTGGAGGAAAGTATTGATTCAGGAATTTTTCTGTCAACTGTTTCCATGTCCTTATGCTAGCCTTTGGTTGGTTATTCAACCACCTCTTGGCTTGGTCTTTTACAGCAAATGGAAACAGTAATAATCTGTAGACATCCTGATCTACTTCCTTATCATGTACTGTGTCAGCAATTTGTAAAAACTGTGCCAGAAACTCTGTAGGTTCTTCCTGTGAAAGACCGGAATACTGGCAGCTTTGTTGCACCATGATAATGAGCTGAGGATTCAACTCAAAGCTACTGACTCCAATGGAGGGTATACAGATACTACTCCCATATGAAGTAGTAGAGGGGTTAGCATATGACCCCAGAGTCCTCCTGGACTGTTCATTTCCACTTAGATCCATGATGGAGAAAGGGAGATGATGTAAAATAAAAATTTTATTTTTATTTATTTATTTATTTATTTAATTATTTCGAAAACAAAATAAATTAAAATAAATAAAAATAGGTGAAGATTTTTGTAAAAATGAGGAGGGAGAAAGTGGTCAGGAAGTTTTGAAAAAGATATGATTTGAAAAAGATTTTAAATTTTTTTTTTAAAAAATCTGAATTTTAAAAATAAATTTCGAAAATTTGTTTTAAAAATAGAGAGAAAAGATATTTTTGAATTTAAAGAGGAAAGAGAGAAATAATAAGATAGCACAAGATTTAAAATTTTTAGATCTAATGCTCCTTGTTTTCGAAAATTTGGGAGGGAAAACACCAAGGAACACCAAACTTAAAAATTTTAAGATCAAGACACAAGGAAAACTCAAGAACACTTTGAGGACTCACAAGAACACAAGAACATGAAGAAAGAACACCAAACTTAAAATTTTTAGAAAACCGAAATAAAATTTTTGAAAAACAAAGGAAAACCAACAAGAAAACACCAAACTTAAAGTTTGGCACGAGATTTAATAGAAAAATTATTTTTGAAAAATTTTTGAAAAGAAAATAAAAGACTCTGACCCAAAAGACAAAAATTTCCTAATATAAGCAACAAGATTCACCGTCAGTTGTTCAAACTCAAACAATCCCCGGCAACAGCGCCAAAAACTTGGTGCACGAATTGTAAATCACACTTTTTACAACTCGTACCACTAACCAGCAAGTGCACTGGGTCGTCCAAGTAATACCTTACGTGAGTAAGGGTCGATCCCACGGAGATTGTTGGCTTGAAGCAATCTATGGTTATCTTGTAACTCTTAGTCAGGAAGACAATAAAATAATTCACTTATCAAATATGATTGCAAGGAAAAAAAGGGCAGAACACAAATTATACTTGTATGCAATGATGGAGAATAGGTTGGAGTTTTGGAGATACTTTGTCTTCTGAAATTCTGCTTTCCTCTGTTTTCTGATTCACGCACGCACGTCCTTCTATGGCAAGCTGTGTGTTGGTGGATCACCATTGTCAATGGCTACCATCCATCCTTCCAGTGAAAAGGGTCCAGATGCGCTGTCACCGCACGGCTAATCATCTGCAGATTCTCAATCGTACCGGAATAGGATTTACTATCCTTTTGCGTCTGTCACTACGCCCAGCACTCATGAGTTTGAAGCTCGTCACAGTCATTCAATCCCTGAATCCTACTCGGAACACCACAGACAAGGTTTAGACTTTCTGGATTCTCTTGAATACTGCCATCAATCTAGCTTATACCACGCAAATTCTGATTAAGAGATCTAAGAGATATTCATTCATTCTACGATGGAACGTAAGTGGTTGTCAGGCACGCGTTCGTGGAGGAATGATGATGATTGTCACGTTCATCACATTCATATTGAAGTGCGAATGGATATCTTAGATAGGAACATGCATGTTTGAATGGAAAACAGAAATACTTGCATTAATTCATCGAGACACAGCAGAGCTCCTCACCCCCAACAATGGAGTTTAGAGACTCATGCCGTCAAAAGATACAAAGTTCAGATCTAAAAATGTCATGAGGTGCGAAATAAACCTCTAAAAGTTGTTTAAATACTAAACTAGTAACCTAGGTTTACAGAAAATGAACAAACTATGATAGATGGTGCAGAAATCCACTTCTGGGTCCCACTTGGTGTGTGATGGGGCTGAGACTTAAGCTAATCACGTGCATAGGGCTGTTTTGGGCGTTCAACGCCAGCTTTGGATCCTTTTCTGGCGTTGAACTCCACTTTGTAACTTGTTTCTGGCGCTGGACGCCAAACTGCAACATGGAACTGGCATTGAACGCCAGTTTACGTCGTCTATCCTTGAACACCAGAAATCAGCATCGAATATTGCAACGTATTCACAGTGTTTGACATAGCTACTCTTTAAACCTTCTTTAAATGCACCTGCTTTGTATCCTAGTCTGTTCTCTCTTATTTGGTATGTTATATTTATGCCTTTACTTTCCCATCTCTGGCATTCCATCTCCACCATTTGCTGCATTATTTTTCATTTCTTATTAACAACACATATTTCCTAAGATTCATTACTTTTTACTAAAAAATCACACAATTTCTAATAAAAGTATTTTACTATATCAATAATAAGAGTACATTGATTACAGGCTCAGTAGAATCATCAAGAACATGGATGACAAGACGATCAGCAGGCTACGAAAGATTACAAGATGCACCAATTGACACCTTGTATACCTATATATACACACAGAAAAAAAAACTCAAAAAAACCAACCAAATTTCACAGAAATAAAATAAAGGAGGCAGAGAAAAACAAAGAATAGAGATAAGCAAATGCAAGCAAATTAGGAAGACCTCTTTCTCATTGAACATTGGAATCTGGATGAAAACCACAGGGAAATTGGAGCTTCCAAGTTCAAGATCATCCTGGATGGATTCATACTTGTAACGCTGCTTTGGTTTCTTCCAGAAGAGCTTGACCAAGATGATAATGATTCCCACGTACGGTCTCTCTAGATGCAGCTGCTCCATTCTTCCTTGGTGCAGCTTCAGTACCTAGTTAAACAAAAACAAGATCGCATTAACGAAATGATAATTGACGGAAAACACAAATACTGAAGATCTGAATAGATCATGGACGTACCTTCTCTGAAGCAGCTCTGGAATCGGCGAGGCACGTGGCAGAGGTACCTCATCCTGCTAGTGCCGGTGGGTCTTTCTGTGAATGGCCTTCACGCTCCAGTTATCTGTAATGGTTCATTTGGCAAAATAGTACTAGAATCGTGAGAACTAAAACTAAAATGTGCAGAATCAGAAATCGTGAATGAAAATGGAAGAAATTAGGGTTTACATTTCCTCTTACGTGCAGTGGGAGAAGCACAGACAGAGCAACGACTCTTCTGGAGGTGAAAGCTGCGGTGGCCGCACTTCACACAGAGGGTGTGAGTCTTGTTCCTCCTCTTACCAAAGCTCCCTGTTCCCTTACCCTATGTTACATTCACACATACTAAAATTTAATTCATCATAGATACACAGTAAGTTGTGTATGTGTGTGTGTGTATGAGAGAGAGAGAGAGAGAGAGAGAGAGAGAGTACCATTAAAGCAGATCCAGAAGATACGATAGATTGGTGGCACAGAGGAAGGAAAGGCGACCTCTGTTGGCTGACCGATGCGGTGAGTAGTGAGCACCGAGGGAGTGCGAGCGCTAGCAGAGACGGGCTAGGGGAGACGATGGAGGAAGAGCTGGCAGAGAAGGGGATCAGCAACAGATTCTGAGTTTTAGGGTTTTCAAACTTCAGAGCATTAGTAATAGGGTTAGGGGAGAAGAGTAAAAGAGTCTGACGAGTTAGGGACTTTAATTTAGGGTTTTTTCTTTTCTTTAGTGAAACCTTTTCGCCACGCTTTTTTAAGGGTGCCAATAGAGTTATTGGAAATGGGGACGATTTAAAAACGTGCCAATATTAAAAATTTTTTGCCACGTTTTACAAGCGTCTCTGTTTAGCGTGGCAAAAAAAAAGCATAGCCAAATCTCTAATCAATTGCCATCCTCATAAAAATGTGGCCATAGACCTCTTTCGTCATGCTTTTTAAGCGTAGCAAGAAAAAACATAGCCAAATCTCTAATGAATCGCCATCCTCATAAAAGCGTAGCCATTGACCACTTTTAACCACGCTTTTAAATCGTAGCAAGAAAAAAACGTGACCATAGACCTTTTTCTTGTAGTGATAAAATTATGAATATTGAATTAATTAAATTATCTTTGTGTTATTATATCTTTAACCTTAATAATTTTATTATTCGGTCCAACGTAAAACAAGCCAAATTATAAGTTGTATTTGACAGGCCATCTCACGTTTACTCTTAATTGTTATTGTTATTAGAATTATTCTCATTGTCATTGGGATTGGGGTTCAATTTGGAGATGTATTGTGTTTTTTTGTCAAAAAGTAATGATTTATTGGACTTAACCTCCAAAATAATTTTTGAAATTGAAAATATGTACTAAATTATTTTTAAAATTTTAATTGTATTAATTATATTTTTGATATTGATAAAATTGTGCTATATTAGTCTCTGATTTATTTTTGTTAATAATATGTTAACATAGTTTGATTATGTAGACTGTTAATGATGCGTGTTATGGGTGCGACTGAATGGAGTACTCCTGCTACTAATACTAATACTACTACTAATAATAATAATGATAATCTACTACTAATAATAATAATAATGATCTACTACTACTACAACAACAATTATAATAATAATAATAATAACAATAATAATAATAATCAAAAATCTAATTTAATTTATTAAAATTATTTTGAAAATGTTATTTGATTATTAGTTTGCTAATTGACTTTTAATCAAATATTTTAATTTAAAATTGAAGATAATATAATTAATTTTCTTTGTTTATAAAATTAAAGTATTAAATTCTAAAATCTCTATTATTTAACTAAATTGTATAAAATTCTTATTCTTTTACAACTGTTAAGCTTTAAAATTTAAATATAGAAAATTATTCAATAATTATAAAATTAAGTAAAATTTCTAATTTAATTGTCAAAACTTGATTTAATTATGTTTTGAATTGGGATTGTTAATGGACGGAATGGAAGGAAGGATGATGAGGATTTTCTTTGAAATATGGTTTTTGAATGAATTTGGAAATGAGATTTGGATTGATAAATAATTATGATGTTGAGAATGTTGAGAATGTTGAGATATCGATTGAGAATGTTGAGATATGATCTTTGAATTATTCATATGGCTTATGAATTTGAATTATCTGAGATACGAGGTTCCCTGGATAAAGTACTATGGCTTGCCATCACGTGTACCAGGTTGAAAACTCGATACTCTGTTGACCATATGACGTAAGTGTGACCGGGCACTATATAAATTCCCAGGAATGTAACCCCCATTGAGCAATATTGATTATTTGAGAAAAAGCTATGCATAGACTCTTGGGGATGCACGTCGGGGACAGTCTAAGTATTTTCAGACTTGTCGGGTTGGCTGGATAACAAACAGATGAGCCTCATCAGCCATAGGACAGGCATGCATCATATGCATTTGTATGTTTTGTTTGGGTTTGAACTTGTTTTGGTTTGCCTAATTGCTAAACTGTTCTTAACTGCTATTTGAGCTATTTGCTGTAACTGTTACCTAAACCTGTGCTTTCCTTGTCTGTCTTGCCTGTGTTTGTCCTGGCATGCTACATTTGAGAATGAACTTTGGTGCTGAATTAATGATTGTGTTGTTTGATTGCGTGGTTGGTTTCTGATTGAGATTTTCTTATAAGAAAGGAAAGGTTTCAGATTTCTGAAAGATTAAACATTGTTTCTTTGAAAAGGTTTTGGACGATTACCTATTGGTTTTTAAAAGATTCATAAGGCAATGATAATTACTGAGTTTGAAAATAGTTTTCTTATTAAATATCTTCTTATGACAACTTTGAAACTCCGTGGTGAGACCGTGTGGTTAGGTTCTCACCCCCCTATAGCTTTACCTTTTTAGGAACCGGATAAAGAAGCATTAAGAAGAGTTATACTATGTTTGGTTTATATGTTGTTGTATTAATTAGATTATTTTCTTCCCTCGTTATTGCTATTACAAGTTTGTAAGAGACCACGTATAATAGTATAGTGAAGAGTCAGTCAGTAACATGTGGCATATTGACATAGATAATTGTACCACATGCTACAATACTATTTGTCTACATGTCATCTTATACAATAATGTATCTTAATATTGTTTGTCAACGTGTTCTCTGTTATGTCATTATTGCATATGCACTAAATTAGTTCTTAAACATGTATTAAGTGACTCATTTTAGTTTTCGAAATTGAATACTATGTACTAAATTAGTCTATTGACTAATTTTTTTTTATGAATTTAAAATTTTTAATATCTTTAAATTTACTAATTTTAATTCTATATTTTTACATATTGTTTAAATACAAGTGCTTTGATAAATAGTTTTAAAATTATAATTTTAATCATACATTTTTTATAATATTTTAATATTGATAACTATACAAGGTGGGATAATTAACATCCCATGCAATAAGAGAAGAAACCGCACACTCAGTTTAGATAAGATCATTAACTCATATGACTAAGTTATCATCTCTCTTTATAAATACCTAACAAACTCAGGTATTTTTCAACCCAATTCTCATTTAAATCAGCTTAAACTCTTGCTAACTTAGATATCACAGTCCCTTGTAGGTACCTCCAACTACCGTCTTGGAGCTAATGCGAAAGCACTTTAAGTATCCTCACTGTCATCTCTGATCTCTTTTGTCTAGTCCATTAACACACAATCAGTTTTAGGTACAACTCATAACAACAATTATGTTATTTAATAAAAAAATAAAATGATTGATTAAAAAATATATATTTTAAGTCCAAAAAATGCATACTCCATAGTAAATGAAAAATAAAAAGATATGTATTTTGATTTTGGATTTCTTGTTAAAAACATCTGTTTTTGGACAAAAATAAAAAAGTAAAGTGACAATTAAGTCTTTGAGAATTTGCACTTTGGACAGAATAGATGATAAACTCCTATTTTATGATAATTTTTTGCTTGAAAAGAGTGGATTTTATCAATTTTATCTTGCATTTATTCATAGAAAATGCATAATTTTGTAAATTTCTCCTAATTGTGCTTAAATTATGAAAAACATGCTTTTCATGCTTTAAAAAAGCTAAATTTAATTCACTTTTATCTCATTCGATGCCTTGATATGTTTGTTTAAGTGATTTAAGGTTTAGAAGGTAAGAATGGCTTGAAGAAATGGAGAAAAAGCATGCAAAAGTGGAAAAAGCATGAAGAAATGAAGTTTGAAAATCTGCCTAGTTGTGTGTACGCATGACAGATGCGTACGCATCTCCTTGGATTTGTGCGTACGCATGGCAGATACGTATGCATGAGTTACGGCAAGTGATTTACCTAAGTAAACACGTTGCTAGCAATTGCAGGCCAATTTTGGTCCAATTCAACTCATTTCTAATGCATATGAAGGCAAGAATCAAGGGGGATCAACCAAAAGAGGGTAGAAGTACAGTAGTAGTAGTTTAAAATTATGTTTTAGATTAATTCCTAGAGAGAGAAGCTCCAACTTCTCTCTAGGAATTTAGGATTTTTAGTTTAATTTCTCCTTAAATTTACGTTTAATTTTATTTTAATTTAGTTTTGTTTACGTTTTATTGTTCTAGCATCTTAGTTTGTTTAGTTTTACTTGTTAATTTCTTTATTTTGTTAATTTTAGTTTATGAACAATTGTTAATTTATATTTTTCTTTAATGCAATTAATGTTTTCCATGTTCATTGTTGCTTATTTGAATTATTGTTACTGTTTTCTTGCAATGGTTAGCTATAAATTTTAGGGGTAAGTATTGTTTGGTCCCTAAGGTTTAAGGTCAAAATCAAATTCGTCCCCAACGTTATTTTTTATTTAAAATCGTCCCAAACATTTTATTTAGTATTAAAATCGTCTTTTTTAATAAAATTTTAATTTTATTACTAAATTACCCCTACCCTAATAAAAATTATAAAAAAAAAAAAAGAAAGAATGCGGGGGAGGAAAAGGGGAAAGGACGCAGGGAGAAGAAAAAAGAAAAGGGGAAAGGAAGAGGGGGAAGGGAAAGGGGGGCAGAAGGGAGGGGGATGGTGCCAGCGAAGCTTGGAGCTGCCGTCACCGTCAGGAATCAGAACTAGAGGGAGAGAGAGCTTGCGAGGGAGAGAGGAGACATGAGCTAGGGAGTCACGCTCTGCCACCGCCACCACTGCTACCAACTTCGCCGCCACTTCGCATCCTCGCCGTTGCACATCACCAATTCGGCTTCTGCTTCTGCTTCTGCATCTACATCTACTTCTTCTTCTGCTTCTGCATCTGTGTCTGTTTTTGCCTCTGCTTTGTTTCTGCTTTGCTTATGTTATGCTTCTGCTTATGCTTCTATTTCTGATTCTGCTTCTAATTCTACTTCTGATTCTGATTTTGATTTGTTATTTTTCTTATTTCATTATTGTTGTGTGTTGATTTTGTTGTTGAATTTGATGTTGTTAGTTTCTGAATTTGAATAATGTGTTATTATTGGTGTTATTATCAAAAGGATGATTTTGATACCAAATAAAATGTTAGGGACGATTTTAAATCCAAAATAAGAATAGAGACGAATTTGATTTTGACCCTAAACTTTAGAGACCAAAACAATACTTACCCCTAAATTTTATTATTTCTTGCAATTTATGATGTTTTTCTTTTATGCATTCCAAGTGGTTGTTAAAATGTCTTTCTTAGTTTTAGAGTAGATTTTGCACTCTTGACTTGAAATTTAGGACTTAGGTAACATTGAGTCATTGATGTCCAATATTGATTGGCGATTCAAGGTTGTTGGTTGGTTTTGTTTCCACTGTCGCTAGTCTTTTACTAAGCTAATTAATGAGTTGGCTAGGACTTGTGGATTAAGATCAATTATGCATATTTGACTTTTCCCCAATGTTAAGGGATGACAAAGTGGGATTAACTCTTCTTAATTACCATGTTTGGGGTCAATAACTTTGATAGGAACCTTTGACTCTCAATCCTTGTCAAGGTGCTTTTTTAGCACTTGAATTTTCTTGTTTGATCTTCACTTTTTTTGTCATTTAATTTCTTGTCTTTTGCATTCAACCACTTTTTCTCATAACCAATGATACGCACACCTCACTGCAATTCCTTTGAAAAATGACCTAAGATTTAAAACTCTCAGTTTTTATTGATTTGAATTGTGACACAATCTAAAATCTGATTTCGGCTATTAGTTGGTTTGGAACTATACTATTGACAAAGCAATTCTTTTGAGAAAATTCTGAACCGACATTTGCCCTGCGTCAAGTTTTTGGCGCCATTGTCGAGAATTGCAATGCGTGCTTGTTATTGGTTATTGTTAATATGTTAATATTGTGAATAGTTTGCTTTTTATTTGTTTTCTTATTTTTGTCAGTAGTTAGGAGTGTATTTTTCTTTATTTATTGATAGCTTTTATTTTTATTTTCTCTTTTTTCTATGAGTTCTCACTCTTTTAGTTTTGAGTTTGGTTGTAACTATGTTGTAGAAAATGGAAACTTAAATGATGGTTCGCATTATGGATCGAAAATCAATTGCAGGAGGAGCCACATTCCTATGGACAACTTTCATGGCAACAACCTCCTCCGCCTCGTTATGAACACAATCAACCCCATAATGTATACCAATACAATGTATATGGTGGCCCTCCTTGTGGTTATAAACCTCAACTACCATATGCCTATGAACCACCTCATCAACATTGCCCTCAACTATCATACTCACAAGCCCCATCTTTTCACCAAACACCTCCATATGATCCTAATCCATATCCACCACCACATCACCAACCTTATGTGCCTCAAGAACAACCATATGAACCATACTTAGAACCACCACTATTCTAATACAAATACTCCCAAGAACCTATTGAACCATCATCTTTATATACACCACCTCAATATTCCCACTCTTATGAACCACCTCCCATATATGAAGACTTTCTCCCACACTTTGAGTCCTCTATTTTACCACAACCCTCTATAGATGATACTCTCTGCTCCTTTTTTCAAGAACAAAATGAGGCGAAAAAGGAAAAGCAAGAATCAATCGAACATCAAAATGCTATCATGGCTACCTTAGATGAAATCTTAACCCACTTAGCCTCACTACATTCATACAATCAAGGCACTCCTGTTGATAAATGTGGAGAATCAACCAAAGAGCATAGTGTGGAAGAGAGCTTGGAGCTTTAAGAGAAAAAAGAGGAGCCCAAGTGTGAATTACAACAAGTGGAAAAGGTTGAATGCATTGAATTTGAAGAAGTGATTGAAGAGTTAGGAGGAGTTGAGTGGATTCCAAGATTGAAGGCATTTCCACTCTAACTAATGATCTTGTTGAGATTGTTGAACCTTCCTCCACAGAGTGTGAAATTGATGTTGACGAGGACTGTGCACAACCTCCGAGACATGAATTGAGTAATGAGAAAGAATTAGAAGAAGTTGGTGAGAAAGAAATATATAGAATTTGAGAAAGCTTGTCAAGAGGTGGAGGTTATCCAAGAAGAGAATAAGGGAGTGGAGATCACATCGCTAAAGCTGTTGGAAGCCTCTCTTCCTAAGTCACCACCATCCATGACATCATTTGCGTGGGTAAGAATCTTGTCCTTTAGTTTTATTAGTCCACTTGAATACAATTTACTAGAAGTAGATGGTCAACTTAGAGCTCTTTATGGATTAAAGAGCAAGAGAGAGATGGTTAGTAGTTGGCAACATAAATCAAAGCTCACTAGGGTTGAAACCTCAGGGTTGGAGTTCCGATGATAGTGCAATGCTCAATTCAATGGATCTCAGAGGATGATTTGGAATCCAAGGGAGAATTATAAAGTCTTGTCACCCAGATGGAACAATGAGAATCAATTAGAAGACAGATGCAAAAACAAGGTTTGGGAGTTCTTTACTTGTTTGAATGGTGTTGAAAGCTTGGTGCACTTAATTGAAAATTTTGGAGATCATTTGAAGTCCAAGCATTGGTGGAGGTTTAAAGATGAATTCAAGTATAAGCCTCCATGACAAGAGCTCACCAAATATCCAACTTAAGGACTTTAAATAAAAGTGCTAGGTGGGAGATACCCTACCATGATAAGATCTTCTAGTTTTTCCTCTTTGTATATAGTTTTTTACTAGTTTTCCATTTCTTCTTAACTGAATTTCTTGAATTTGCTTATTAGAATCAAGGTTTGGATGTGTTTGAAATTATTTTGGTTGTTTGTTATGTGCTTACAAGGTTTAATTAATCAAAAGGAGCCAAAATTGCTGTTTGCAATCTTGTGTACGCATAACTTATGCGTACATATCGTTCTCCAAAACTTGTCATATCATGCGTACGCATGGAGCATGCGCACTGTAACACCCTAACTACCAAAGCTCACACTTTCGGCTGCGCGACTCTGATAGCTCAGATATTACGACGACACTTATACTATTTAATACTAAAATATGAGCCTGTTTAAAACTTTAAACCGCAATACCGCTCCCAAAAATACTTTCGTTTGATAACGTACATTCACAGAATACCATACAACATACAAAAGTTCATAAAGAGTACATCCATATATATACACATATATATATAAATAATATTACAAGCATTAGACAATATAGTTCCTATCCCTCTTACAGAATATCTCAAGATAAAGGCGAGGGTACAAATAATAGTCTGAAGCAATACAGAGCATTTCAACAACAACTAAATAAACTCTTCGTGACTTCTGCGCCCATATCCTGAAAGGGGAAAAATGTAGGGGGGTGAGAACATCATCCTCGAAAGGGTTCTCAGTAGAGGGTTTTTGGGAATTACTGTAATAGGATACGTGAAGATAAACCGTACCAGTGATTAATAACTGTCTTATGCCTCTTTTCAAAAATAACGGTTTACAATAAATAGAAATCTGAAATCTTTTCTGAAAGAGGAACAGTTCAATTCTCAAAAACTCAAAAGCCTTTCAAAACAGTTTATCTATGCTGAACCAAAATAGCCTTTCATATTCTTCCAAACCAGAACACAACCAAAACCAACCATCGGTCCATCTCATTTCAACCACGGCCCTAGGCCAAACAATCCAACCATCAACCAATCACCACAATCCAACAGAGTCCCAGTCGCAAACACAGATAGGAAGTCAAGCACAAACAAACAGTTACAGCAAGTAGAACAAATAGCAGTTAATCACAAGTAATCATAAGGGCAAACCAAGTACAATATATACACTCAAATAATGTCACATAGATGCATATGATGCATGCCTGTCCCTAGTGGCTGATGATATCATCTGTCGATTATAGAGCCAACCCGACAAGTCCTGGTAGCTAACCATTGAACTGTCCCTCTGTCGCGCATCCCCAACTCGAGTTATACTCAACATAATCATGATCATAATCATGATCCATATCCATCACCCTCACTGGTGAATATTCACGGGGGCGAGCTCATCCGGGGCTTTCACAGTGTCCGGCCACACTTACGACAGGGTCAACAGAGTATCAAGTCTCAACTTGGAGCACGTGGTGGCTAGCCACTGCTACTACCCAGGAAAACTCGTATCTCAGATAGTGGAAGTGCAAAAATCACAATTATCAATATCTCAGCATATATGCATTCATTCTCAGCCATGGATCAACATCCATCTCAGCCATCCGGCTCACGGTTCAATCCAGAACCAGCCAATATTAATAATCATACACAGCCATTCCGACTCACGGTTCAATCCAGAACCAGCCAACATTCATAAATCATACACGACCATTTCGGCTCACAATAAAACAGCACTTCCACCATTCAACATCATTAAATTCATAAAGTCGGCATTTAAGCCATAAATCATTTTCTCAATTCATTTCACTTTGAAATCGAGTTTCAACTCTTTTCAGCCTTGGCTTTAAAGATCTCATTTCTCAAATCATCTCAGGCTCATAAGCCACTTTTACTCAAGGTAAATTCCCCTTTGAAAACAATGCCACTCTCGGCATCCTCTTTCCAAACTTCCATAACCATGGCAAGTTAAAGATTTATTTTGAAACATTCAAAATCACCCATTCAACAATGGGATTTTATAACAATTTCCTTGGCAGAGTCCCAAGTCTTTAGGGGAGGATAACATAACTCATTTCGCCAAATTCATTTAAAATCATTAAAACCTTGGCTTTCCGATTTGAGTAATAAAATATGATCTAAACCAAACCGAGTCACGTAATCATTTACTTCTTTCAAAGCCGTTTCCTTTACTTAGGCAAAACCAGCTTTAACCCCCATGATAAATTCTAAGCGTTTCAACTGTTCAAAATTGTTTTAGTCTTGCAAAAATTCAGAATTCAAAGAATACTTAAAACCTTTCGCAAAACATTTCAAAATGAAACTTGTCAATAGACATTCAGGTTCTTTCAAAGTCATTGAAACTTCTTTAATTGAAATCCCCAAGTCAAATTCAAAGGCATAAACCCTTTTCACATTCAAACAGCTTTAAAACACAAGTTTCATCTAAATAACTTTCTCCTGAAAGAGATACAATGCCTTTCTTAAGAAGCAAGACTAAATCACAATTTCCTCTTTACTAATTCATTTTGAAAACATGAATCATACTTTTCTTGATAATTCAAATAAAATAGTAGAAGTCTTTAACTCATCATTCTTCATAGGTGTAAGCATCCGTTTCTTCTTTTCTCAAACTGCATCCACTCGTGCTTCTTGCCTTTGGTTCTCCATCTACCTTTGCTCTGCCTCTGCGTATCCTGGTTTGTCATCACCGTCGTGGTCGTCGTGCTTGGGCTAGCCGTCTGCCTCTCCTTCTCCTCTGAATCAACTTCTACGTGTGCCAGAAAGCTTCGGGTCCGGTATATTGTGTTCAGTCCAGTGAGCATTTTTTCTTTCTTTCGTATTTATTTTTTCTTTCTTTTGTATTTATTTTTTTTCTAATTTGATGTTGAATTTGTTGCATGAGATTGGACCACTTATATTAAATTTTGAAAATGCAAAAACCTTCAGATTATGGTATTCTTAGTGTTGAGTCCAGGTGCTCAGTTTCTACCTTAGCTTACCGATGCATTTGCCGTAGGAAAGGCCTGTGGTGGTTTGGTATCTTGCTTCAGGTGTTGATTTTTTTATGATTTGGTGTTGTACTATCTTCTGTATTTCTTAGATGTGGATCATAGCTGATGTTTTACTTAGGTTAAATATTGTTTTTAGGTGTATGTTTTGGAACCTTTTTTACCTTAAATCTCCCCTGTTTCAAGTTGAGAACACATAAAACTAATGGGAAAAAATAAAAACAGTTAGTTGATAATTAGTTTACTGGCTTTGGTAAAGATGTAGAACAAGAATCATAAAGCTTGGAAGGGGAAAATATATTTTAGGTATAAGAACCATGTCTGTAATAAAAGTGAAAAAATATTTCTTTTTGCTGTGAGTCCTTTTCTATTGTAGTGAGTCTTATATATACATAAACATAATTAATTTTTATAATTGATCGGTGATTAATGATCCAATAGTATGACCGGTTCAATTGTCTATTTGTTTCTGATAACTATGCTTTTTGCATCTTACTTTGTTAGGGTTTGTTATTTTGCATTATTTATTTTGATTTTTGAAAATCAGTTCACTAGTTCTTCCGAGTGACTAAATTTTTAGCTTCAATCGTTATATCAGATGTACCGGAACAATCTTTAAGTACAAGTTATCAATAAGTTTTGCAACCAATTTATAATTGATATTTGCCTTTAAAATACAACATAGTGAAAGGCTTGTAAAACATACCTTAAATAGATTTCACGTTCTAAATTTAGCTAGTTTATGTCTGAACATACATTCAAATTCTATTGGTTTTGGGATGGTAAGCTAGTTTTTACCTTCTCGTTTATAGAAAAATTCTTGTGGAAAGAATAAGCTCTGTGTTCTGGGCAGACTTGCAGCTGTTGCTTTTGCTGGTATTACATCAACTTTTGTAACTAATTTATTAAGTAAATGGTCAACTTAGCCCTTAAAAAATTACTCATTCTTCAAATTGGTCCTTGAAAGAATTTTTTAAACAAATTCGTTCTTTAAAGATTTTAAATTAGTCATGTTAGTCCTTCCGTCACTTTGTTTGTTAATGGTGTCAAAATTTGCTAATATAAGACATCAAGTGACACCCCAACATACTTCTAGGAGTCTTATTTGACTATTAATATGATTAGTTTAAGAAATTAGATCAAATCAAAACCTAATTGAAGAGATAACTTGAGACATTGGAATCCCTTAATTTGGGATTGATTTGATCTAATTTCATAAACTAATCATGTTAATAGTCAATTAAGACTCCTAAATGTATGTTGGAGTGTCACTTAACATGTTACATTAGCAAATTTTGACACCATCAACAAACAAAGTGACGAAAGAACTAACACTACTAATTTAAAATCTTTCAAGGACCAATTTAAAGAATGAGTAATCTTTTAGGAACTAATTTGACAATTTACTCGTAATTTATTCTTATTCAGTTTGGTGGCAATGGCAATGCATGTTTTAATAAGTTCTTTAATTAATGTTGATATATATGTCTAACTTATATAAGAATCTCCTCCTTGGTTACTAAGGACATGTGGATTAAGATGTTTCATGGTATATTGGTATGGCTTCTCAATGAAGCTTGATCTATGGGCTATCTTAGTAATTCACATTATCAAATGGGAAAACAATTTGGATTTTTGCATTTTACCCTATCTAAGGCACGGTATGGTAAGTAGAACAATGATAGTTACCTGTGCCTGCTGAAATTTCAGCTTTATTCCGTGGTTTAATTATTTTGTCGGTTTCTATAGTTTCACTAACTTTTCAATTAGGTCCCTGTACTTTTTTTTTCTTTTCAATTGAGTTTCTATATCATATCAGATTTTGTAATTAAGTCTAGCATGACAAAAACATTAAAATTAACAGAATATTTCATTAAATAAAACGAATATGTCTAACACTTGATCGAATATCCTGTACAATTTAACAGAATATTCTGTTAATTTTAACGTTTTGTTACTGTAGGGACTTAGTTGCAAATTCTGTTATGATATAGGGACTTAATTGAAAAGAAAAATAAAGTAGTGGAACCTAATTGAAAATTCGGTAAAACTGTACGAGAATAATTAAACCTTATTCCGTGCATTGGCACTTTTCTTTCAGTCAAATTGAACAACCTTCATGTTTGATGAAAATACTCATCTTATCTTTATATGACAATTTGAAATTATGGTACATTTGTTTGATCTTCATTTTGGATAGAATAGAACTGGTGTTAACACGCTGCATCAGGACTGTTGTTTTTACAAAATATGAATTTTCTTTTTTCAAAGCTTTAAAAAAATCACTTTTATTAGAATCTACTCAACAACCCATCTTAAATTTTTCAAAAGCTAAAAGAAACTAATGTTTCTTGTCAAAATAAGCTGAAATAGATACCTTCTATAATCTATACTATATCCAAGGCAGCTAAAGTTGCACTTTATAAGTTTACCTTCTACGATGGTAAAGGAGGTGAATATTCTATTTGATCATCAAATTCTAGAGTATTAAAATTGATTTCTTAATAAAGACTAATGAAGTCTACATAATAAGTTGCTTATGCTAATATCATGTGGATACATTAGATTTGTTTGGCATTTAGTTTTGCATACTCTCATCATTGTCTTAGATTGACAAAACATTTCTACTCTCTTATTTGGTTTAAATGCACACACAATTTAATATGACTTGATGATTTCTTATTGATAAAAGAGGGAACAATGCTACCTTCATATTTATTGTTACATATTGATAAGTAAGGAGCACTATATTCTCTTGTCTTTATTTAATATGACTTTATTTTGAACCTAACTGTGTTGATATTGGAATTGAACCCCATTCTCTCGGTTATACTTCTCTTAGCTTGATTAGCGAAAGAATCCATGTTTTGGTGTTCATGTTTATGGTTGTTGTCATCTTATTATCTGCGTTGTTGTTATGGTTGTTGTCATCTTCCATGATTTTTTTATCTCTTCATGTAAGAAAGTTAATTAGATGTATTTTGGATGATGTTTTTGTGTCTTTAATGACTTAAAACTTAAGCATGTACGAATTAGAATTAAGAAATGGAAATGGAAATGGAAATGAAAAGAGTACGATTTTTTTGAGAGATAATGATAGAATTTGGATTGGTTCAAACGAAGAGGAAGAGAGTAGAACCAAAACCAGAAGTATTTACCATGATCACATTTTTTCAACAAGCATACAACAATGGTAATCCTAGATGCGATAAAAAAAACGTGACCTAAAGACAAATCTGATAATAGTTAATGGTTATGGTTAAATATTGTAATATGAATAGTCTTTTACCCATAAAAATTATAAATAATAGCATTGGACGTGATAATTGTTAGAAAATAGTAAAAATTTTGGACAATAAGAAAGACATTTGTTACCCTTATTACATGTTATACGTAAACTTTTTCTTATATTTAAATTTTTTTTTGGTGACTTTTCTTATATTTAAATTAATGTATCATGTATATATCCTGATTAGGTAGATAAGCTATAATGCATGCACTCTTGATGTATTTAGTATGTACATGTGAAATAATTATCCTAATCCTAAAAATATTGGCTTTCACTCATTCATTTTGCTTGAATTATACCAATATTATGCTTAAATTTTTTGTTTTGTGGATTAAAGAGACTTTAAGATATCTTCCAAATTTAGATTTTGTTTTACATTCCAAAAAAATTCTTAAAATAATTTCGCTATTACTATTCTAATAAATAATCAGAAATAAAATAACTTAATTAACTTTTATACCGTGATAATAAACCAAATTAAATTTAGTTTTATTCAATTTATTTTCATTAACATAGAAAACGGTAATGATTATAAGTATTTTATTTTTAGTTAATAGTCTATAATATTTATTCTGGTCAAATGAGCTAATTAACACTTAACAGTGGTTCAATTAAAAAAAAATCCCTTTTTCAATTAAAACTAGTTTTATACATCCATGCTTTGCAATGGGAGATTATATTAAAATAATAAATATTATTTATAATAATTATAATAAATTAAAGAAAAACTATAAAAATAGGTTATAATTTGTGGATAGTCTAATTTTATCCTACAAAGCAAAATTTCAATCTACATAACTAATATTTAATTTATTCCGAAACGACTTGTGTAACTCGAGAGTTAAGTAGATTGTCTTGTTTCCTTCAATGCTATTCTTTGAAAAATTATTTTCACATATAGAAAAATTATAAAATTGTTTGATTAGTTGAAACCAAAATCGGATTTTAATATTTGTCTATCACGTTATTAAACATAAATATTTTATGCTTTACTTTGAAACTTTTTAAGGTAATCATAAGAATTTTATAAATTCATTTTTTAGTTACTAGGTGAGCAAACTTGTTTATCATACCAATTCTTGTGGGTTGAAGTTGGGTTGGGTTTATCCTACTATACTTACTATTTCAATTTTAAAAGTGATAAATCACTCTCCTATATTATGCATTATTTAAACTTCATGATTCTCTTACAGATTTGGGACGACTATTATATATAATCTTATTTAATATGCCATGAAAACTCATTAAAAACAACAACAATATTATTATTATTATTATTTTGAAAACTAATAATCAAAGCTTATTTCATGGGCATTTTTATCATTTAATAACCCAATTGTTTTCTTGTGTTATTTATTATTTATATTACTAATCATTATATTAAGTTTCAAATAAATTAAATTAACTAGTTGATTGAATGAATTAAGTGAAACAAGTCAGGGAATATTTTCCAAAGAAAGTCACATAAGACATAAGTTTCATCATTAAATGAAAAAATCCAATTTTAGTTGGATATAATGGATAACGGATAATGGATAGATAATAGAAAGATATCATGCCATAATAATAAATGTTTAATATAGGGATTTAAAATTTATATAATCTACTAAGTTAAAATTTGAGTTTAACCATAAAAAATTCTCAAGTGCTAAACTTCATAAATAAAATTTTATTACTTCTCAAGGAAGTAAACTAGGTAATAAAAATGTTTGTCGGGCATTATTGATAACCAAATATCAATTTTTGTAATATTTTTCAAAACCTTCAAAACAAGTTCAATCTAACCAGTTCAATGTCAAGGCTTTCTCAAAAACTCAAAAATCATTTACTCATAGATCAATCACTTTAAATCATTATTTTTTTTTAAAGTCATTAAAGTCCTTAAATCATAATTTTTTTAATTTGAATCCATTTTTGATAAGTTAAATTAAAAACCAAACTCACAAACCAACAAAATCATAAAATAGATTTCACTTTTTCTGTAAACCATATCATTTAAACCAAAGATTCCAAACCAAATTTCAAAATCATTCTAAACTTTAAAATTTTTTCAACATGATTTAAGGTCATACCGATTAGAAATTGGAAATCCTAATTAAAAATCGCAAAAGCATCATCCTCATTCTGTAGCTGCATCAGTCGGCACTTCCCCTGCCACCAGGGCTGGACCTCACCCATCAACTGATATGCCGCAACTCCACAAACTGGTTTTCTAGAACATGTTGAACTCGTAACGCATAGGCCAGGTTAATCATCCTCACTATCTCTCCGTTAACGTGATTGACCTAGTCCGTGAGTTACTATTCGGGGTCTCGTCTACACCAAACAATCGATATCGAGGTGATCAGTCTCAATATCTCAAGCCTAGTACTTCAATTACCCTAAAAAGCACTCACAAACAAGCATGCTATGCATATCAAGCAGATAACCCAAATAGCATGAAATAAAAATTAACCCAAGTATGCAATGAAGCACAATCGGTCCATCCCTCAAGCTCACGAGGACGAACCGCTCTGATACCATAAATGTAATACCCTGTTACCCTAAGTCTTACCTCGCGCCGTAAAGCGAAGGATAACAAAGTATCACGACAGTTCTAAGGCTCATATAATATTATATATATATATATATATATATATATATATATATATAGAGAGAGAGAGAGAGAGAGAGAGAGAAAGAAATAGTAATACTAGAAGCTCGATGAAGGAATAAAAGGTCAAAGTGTATAAAGCAGAATTACGAAACGCGAAGCGTTCACACACGATAACTAAACGCATAGGAACGAACAGAACAAGACATAATATATATATATATATATATATATATATAATCTTGTAGATAGCTCCAGGAACGAACAGAACAAGACATAATATATATATATATATATATATATATATATATATATATATATATATAGCTCCAGGATACACAAGGTGATAATTAAAATAAACAAGATATGTATAAGTATGATATACAAAAGGGGACTAGTCACGGCCTGCGAGTTTAGGCCGGCTAGTCAAACTAAATGCAACAGAATTTTGAAGTTTAAAACAGCAATAACCTATCTCTCAAAGATTTTCAGAAATAAAGTCTCTAAGGTAATAAAGTTAAATATACAAAAGGTGAGAGAATAACTACAACAAAAGTAAAGTGAAATAAAACATAAGAAAGATCATCCTCCGCTCTGTCACCATATCCGCAAACTTACCGTGGTGGGTTGCGACCTGCATCTGAAAAACAACAACAATATATGGTATGAGAACCGGAGGTTCTCAGTATGGTAACAGTGCCCAATATATAAGATGTAAGGTTCTGGGACGCCAAAGGCAATCCTAGAACTTCACATCGATACCGATATTCAAGCTTAAAACAAAAGAAATAACTTAAACCATAAACCATAAAACAGGGTTATCTAAACTTAGGGGTTTTCTAACTAAAACTAGTCACACCGTTGTATTCCACAGCCTTCGCCAACCTAACCTTTGTGCGATCCCATCGCCACCGCCTACCTGACCTCCTCAGCACCAGACAGTCACAAGTAATGCAGACCAGTAAAGCACAAGTAATATACATATACAGCATGTAAACAAATAGCAATTGGGCATGTGATTCATTTAGGCATAACTGAAGTTAAACAAAGCAAACAAGCATAAAGAAGATGCATATGATGAATGTCTGTTCTATTGGCTGTGATATCACATGTCGGTTATAGTGCCAAATGATGCGTGAGCATCTTTCATATCTTTTTCTAGTGAATTTGCATTTAATTTGTTGAGTTTAATAAAGAATTAATTATCTTTTAGCCACTATGGATGCTACTTTGAGTCTTGTGCAATTCTGTTTATTTTAGGTAGCATTCGGCTGGATCTGATGGAGTTTCTGCAACACAAGAATTAAAGGAGATGACAGCGAGGAGCAACACGTGCGCGTGATCTGGAGCTTTCCATGGCGACGCGTGCGCGTACCTGATGCGTACGCATGACACGCAAAGAAGACCATCGACACGTACGCATGACTGACGCGTATGCGTGACATGCGCCACGTGTAGAAAACACAGAAAATGCTAGGGCAATTTCTGGGCTATTTTTGACCCAGTTTTTGACCCAGGAAACACAAATTAGAGGCTGCAGAATGAAGGAACACTTCCCGTTACTTCCCAAGTTAAGCATGGACCCTACGAAGCAAGTGGTCCCCATCCATCAATTGAAGACTTGCTAATTATTTAATTAATTTCTCTCTGAGTCATGAGCAACTAAACCTCCACTGTTAAGGTTAGGAGCTCTGTCTATTGTATGGATTGATTCTATTGTTTTTGTCTATTTTAATTCATGTCCTGATTTATAATTCAAGAATTGTTTTCATCCTTTATTTTATGAATTTGGGTGGAACGGAAGTATGACCCTCTTTCTAATTGAGTTCTTGTATAACTTGGAAAAACTCTTTACTTGAACAACAGCTTGAAAACAATTTCGCCTAAATTCTAATTATCTGGACTTAACGGGATACGTGACATATAATCCTCTTATATTTGGATAATTAGGATTTTTGTGGCATATAAACTAGAATTGAACTTCACCCTCTAATTGGAATTAATTGACCAAGGAATTGGTGGTTGATGAATTTTAGAGGAGACTAAAAAGGTCTAAGAAATTATGGTTTAGTCATATATAGTTTGCCAGGAATTAAATCTTGCATGATTAAAATAAATTAATAAGAAAAGTCAATCCGGAAAATAAATAACTCTGAAGCCTTAACTGCTTTCTCCATATTTTATTCCCAACTTATTTACTTGCCTGTCTTCTGATATTCTGAATTTAATATTCAATGCTTTTTGGACTCTCAACACTATTCTCTTCTTGTCTGACTAAGCGAATCACTCAACCATTGTTGCTTGATCCATCAATCCTCGTGGGATCGACCCTCACTCACCTGAGGTATTACTTGGTACGACCCGGTGCACTTGTCGGTTAGTTTGTGGACTATAAATTCCGCACCAAGTTTTTGGCGCCGTTGCCAGAGATTGATAGTGATTAACAACTATTAGTTGTTTGATTGCTTAGATTAGGCATTTTAGTTTTAATTTTATTTAAATTTTGCTTTAGTATTTTCGAAAAAAATAAATAAATAAATAAATAAATAGCACTAATATTTTTCCTTAATTTCTGAAATTAAGTTTGGTGTCCCCTAGTTATTTTTATTTCAATTTTTCCTGTTTATTTTCCTTGTTAATTTCGAATTTTTCTTTCCTAATTTTGCCTACAAATTTCAAAATTTATTTATTTATTCTATTTAGTATTTTTATTTTATTTCTTTTACACAAGTTACCTCACTGGGAATTCTCTACACTCTGACGTAGAGATTCCCATCTTTTCTTGTTTTCTGTCTGTTTATGCACAGGAACAAAGACAAGGAACCTCTTTTAGACTTTGATCCTGAACCTGAAAGGACTTGTAGACGACGTTTACAACAAGCAAGACTTTACAAGGCTGTAAAATCCACTATGGATCCTAACAATGGTGCTAATGCCAATGTGGCAAATCCAAATGGGGATGAGCAACAAAGGAGAATGCTTGGCTCTTATTCTGCCCCTACTGCGGATCTTTATGGAAAAAGCATTGTGGTGCCTCCTATAGCTGCAAACAACTTTGAGTTGAAGCCACAATTAGTCACCCTGGTGCAACAAAATTGCCAGTATCATGGACTTCCTCATGAAGATCCAAATCAGTTTATATCTGATTTTCTGCAGATTTGTGATACTGTGAAGACAAATGGAGTGAACCCTAAGGTGTACAAACTCAAGCTCTTCCCGTTTGCTCTGAGGGATAAAGCAAAGCTATGGCTAGATTTCCAATCCAAGGAGAGTTTGGATAATTGGGATAAGGTTGTTACTGAGTTTCTTACTAAATTTTTCCCACCAAAGAAGCTGACTAAGCTTAGGTTGGAGGTTCAGACTTTCAGGCAGAAGGATGGTGAAACTCTTTATGAAGCTTGGGAGAGATACAAGCTACTAACTAGGCAATGCCCTCCGGACATTGATAAACCACTATTTTATGGTTTATATTGTGTGTAATTGTGTGGTTTTATCATGATCCTTACCCACTTATTCATTAATTTAGCATGCATTTATATTTCCTTCCTGAAACTATTACATGATTGAAAACTGCTTCCTAGGGACTTTTAATTATGCATTTTAATTCTCTTTTATTCCATTCGATGCCGTGATCTGTGTGTTAAGCGTTTCAGGCTTTATAGGGCATGAATGAGTTGCAAATTGGAAGGGAAGCTAGCAAAAATGGAAGGAACACAAGAAATTGAGGAGATAACCAGTGAGAAGTGACGCGGTCGCATGGCTCACGCGACCTTGTGAAAGAGGAGAAATCGCAGTGACGCGGCCGCATGGCTCACGCGACCGCGCGGAATGGAAAAGCACAAGCGACGCGGAGGCGTGGACGACGCGATCGCGTGGCAGGGAAAAACGCGAATGACGCGTCTGCATGGATGACGCGATCGCGTGACATGCGCGATCTGTAAAATTCGCTGGGGGTGATTTTGGACCCTATTTTGACCCAGTTTTCGGCCCAAAACAGCAGACTAGAGCCAGAGAACATGCAGAAACCAACAACATCATTCATTCTACACAGTTTTAGTTTTAGATCTAGTTTTCTACTCCTTCCCTAGGTTTTCTCTCTACACATTCATAGTTCTTAGGATTTTAATTTTCTTTTGCTTTTTGCATTGGGATATTGACAAGAGCTATTACCTTATCAAGACTTCGTCATTCTAGTTCGTTTTCTTTACTTGTCTTTACTCTTCCATGTCCCTTGCTTTGTTTAATTTTACCATTAGAATATTTTTAGGATTATTTAATACAAGGATCACTTTTATTTTTAATTGACTATTTCAATTTTTATTTACAATGTCTTTCTTTAATTCCTTTTCATATGCTATGAATTTTATATTCACAATGAGCGAGTAGTTCCCTAACTTGATGGGGAGTTGATTGAAAGGAACCTTTGAGCTGGAAAGCTTAAAAGAAAGATTGTAATTGGGTTTATGGTTGGATTGCCTTCTAGTCACTAACACCAATCTCTTTTAATTAAGTGGATTGCAACTTGTGAACAGACGCAGCATTCCAACTTGTTTGACTTTCCCTTACCTAGTAAAGGATAACTAAACAGGACAACCTTTAATTGTCAATTAATCTTGAGAGTATTCCAACAATAATAGGAATTCCAACTAATCAACTCCCAATCAAGGCTTTTATTTACATTATTCAAATTCTCCAATTTAATTCCCTGTTTACTCAACTCAAACCTTTTTGAAAACCTCTGATTAATAAAATAGCACACTTTTTTGCAACTCCTTGGGAGACGACCTGGGATTCATACTCCCAGTATTTTAATTTCAATTTTCTGTGACACCTTTCTAAATTGATAGGCAGATTTCTGCGAGTTAAGAACTATACTTGCAACGTATATAAATTAACAATTTCTAATTCGCCAATTTCTATCCGCATCAATTTTTGGCGCCGTTGCCGGGGAGTTGCAATAGAGTGCTAAAGTTATTAATTAGAATTTATTTATTTGCATTTTATTTTACTTTGCTACTATGAGCTGCATGTTTCTTTCGTCAAAGGACGCGTTCACTTCCTGATCCAAGCTTGCCAATATTCGATCCTGAAATTGAAAGGACTATTTCACGAATAAGGCGAGCTCGGCGTCGGTTAGTCCTCTCTGAGGGCGGATTTGAAACGCCATTTGAAGAAAAAACCAGCTCCCATTCTACTGATTCGGTTGATTTACGTACAGGTAACATGGCGGCAGCCAGAAAAGTTACTATCCAGGAGGAAGGAGCCCCTGATTTTACAATGCAACCGTTTCAAGCGCATCACCCAGTGGTGGCTACAGATTTTGAAATAAAGACCGTACTGTTCAATTTGATGCCCAAGTTTCATGGCTTACCTGCTCAAGAGCCTATCAAGCACCTGAGAGATTTCCAAGCAGCCTGTTCTACTGTCAGGCGTGATGGTGCAGATGAAACTTCAATTTTGCTGAAAGCTTTTCCGTTTTCTCTTGAGGGAAAAGCAAGAGAGTGGTACTACACTCAACCCCTAGCAAATGTATCCAACTAGGATACACTCAGAAAAGAACTTTTGGAAAAATTCTTTTCATCTGAAGTTACTGAAAAACTGAGGAAAGACATTTCCACGATTGTTCAAGATGACAACGAGACTCTCTTTGAATACTGGGAGAGCTTCAATAATCTTCTGGAAGCATGCCCCCACCACAGGATTGACAAGATAGTGTTACTTAGCTATATCACACATGGCATGAGACCCCAAGATAAGACCACATTGGAAAGTGCTAGCAATGGGTCTATGAAGAAGTACAAGACCACTGATGAGGCATGGCAATTGATCAGCGACTTAGCTGAATCTACTAGGAACCACAGGCAGAAACAAGGCCGTTCAAAAGCCGTTGCAGAAGTATCCTCTAGCAGAGAGACTACTGCTCTAGCTCAGAGTATCTGTGAAATGACCAACTTGCTGAAGCAGATGCAATTGAATCAACAACAAGTTCAGCAAGCTCAACCTTCTCCAGCACAGCAAAGCCAACAGTTAGTCCCAAAGAGAGTCTGCGAAATTTGTGCTGATTATAGCCATTATACTGATAAATATCCGCAGCTCCAGCAGGAAGACAACATGGTGGCATCCACTCATAACTTCTATGACCGCCCCAACCAAGGGTACAATCAAGGTGGAAATCATAACCATGGATGGCAGGACAATTCTAACCAGAATTAGAAGGACAACAATAACAGAGGAGGCAAAGACAATCAGGGAAATCAGAGGTGCAATAATAACAATAACAGGCAGCAGAACCAACCTTATAGAGCACCTCACCTGAGGCAATCCCAAGGACCATAGAATACCCAACAGCAGCCCTCTCAAATCACTTATCCTTCTTCATCTCCTAATGATGAGTTACTACATTCTATTGATATGAGACAACAGGCCATGGAAAACAACCTTAGTGCCACCCTAAATGGTCTGACCTCTGCTGTACAAGCTCTCGCCTCACAGATTGGATCAATGAATAACTCCAGTAACCAACCTTTGAGCTCCACTGGAATTCCCTCTCAACCATTACCCAATCCAAAGGGAGGCATTAATGCCATCACCCTAAGGTCCGGAACCACACTGCAAGAGAGGAATCAGGAGGAGCCAAGCCCACCAGAACATGCCTCAGCTGAAGAGGTAGTAGAAATAGAAGATGTTGAAGAGGAAGAGGACATACAGGACATAGCTGAAAAAGAAGAAGCCCAACCGCAGGAGGAAGCACCAAATGGCGCAGACACTGCAGAAAACACCTCTCCCATTTCATTTCCACAACTTGCAAGGAAGCCCAGGAAGCAGCTGGAACCCGATCCCAAAATGGTAGAAATATTCAAAAAGGTTGAGGTAACTGTTCCTCTTTTTGATGTTATTCAACAGGTACCTAAATATGCAAAGTTTCTAAAAGATTTATGTATACATAAAGACAAAATTAATGAATTAGAAACTATTCCTTTAGGTAGTTCCATATCTGCTTTAATGGGAGGATTACCTGAAAAGTGTAGTGACCCAGGTCCTTGTATAGTTAGTTGTACTATTGGTGGAGTAGTAATTTATGATTGCATGTGTGATTTAGGAGCATGTGTTAGTATAATGCCTTTGTCTATATATAATATTTTGAGGCTCCCTCCCTTAAAAAGGTCGGCAGCTCGTTTTGTGTTAGCAGATAAAAGCATTATTACAGTAGCTGGAGTTGCTGAAGATGTTTTGGTGAACATTAAAGGGCTTACATTTCCCACTGATTTTTATATCTTGGAGATGCCCCCATCATGACTCAGATAAGCCATCATCAATCCTACTTGGAAGACCATTCCTGAAGACATCAAAATTCAAATTGGATGCTTTTTTAGGAACATACTCTTTTGAAATAGATGGCCGAATAGTAATCTTCAATCTGAATGGAGTCATAAACAACCCTCCAGAAGATCATTCTATCTTCCAGTGTGATGTCATAGATGAAACTGTAGCTGAAGTTCACAAAGAAGAGTTAGAAGAGAGGCACACTGGACAAGGTCCAAGTGTGGGGACCCTCTTAACTGACAATGAGGGCACTTCGGCATTTTCACAAGCTCCAGACAATCCAGAACCTGCCCATGATCAGAAGTTGGAATTAAAACCTCTTCCTCTACATCTCAAATATGCTTATCTTGAAGATGAGCAGAAGTTTCCAGTTATCATTGCAAGGGAACTCACTTCACAACAAGAAGAGCAGTTACTTGATTTACTGAGGAGGCATAAGAAGGCAATTGGGTGGAGTTTGGCAGACATAGTAGGCATCAACCCTCAAGTATGTGAGCACAGAATATTTTTAGAAGAGGGAGCGAGACCTGTCCGTCAACCCCAAAGAAGATTGAATCCCACTATCCTGGAAGTCGTCAAAAAGAAAGTGACCAGACTGTTGGAAGCAGGTATCATCTATCCTATTTCAGACAGTGAATGGGTTAGCCCAGTACAAGTGGTGCCAAGAAGTCTGGAGTCACTACAGTGAAGAATGAGCATGGAGAGCTCATAGCAACTAGAGTTCAGAACGCTTGGAGAGTCTGCATTGATTACAGGCGTCTCAACCAAGCCACCCGTAAGGAACACTACTGATGAGCGGATAATTTATACGCTTTTTGGCATTGTTTTTAGTATGTTTTTAGTAGGATCTAGTTACTTTTAGGGATGTTTTCATTAGTTTTTATGTTAAATTCACATTTCTAGACTTTACTATGAGTTTGTGTATTTTTCTGTGATTTCAGGTATTTTCTGGCTGAAATTGAGGGACTTGAGCAAAAATCAGATTCAGAGGTTGAAAAAGGACTGCTGATGTTGTTGGATTCTGACCTCCCTGCACTCAAAGTGGATTTTCTGGAGCTACAGAACTCGAAATGGCGCGCTTCCAATTGCGTTGGAAAGTAGACATCCAGGGCTTTCCAGAAATATATAATAGTCCATACTTTGGCTATGAATAGACGACGTAAACTGGCGTTCAATGCCAGCTTTCTACCCAAATCTGGCGTCCAGCGCCAGAAAAGGAGCCAAAACCAGAGTTGAACGCCCAAATTGGCACAAAAGCTGGCGTTCAACTCCACAAAAGGCCTCTGTACGTGGAACACTTAAGCTCAGCCCAAACACACACTAAGTGGGCCCCGGAAGTGGATTTATGCATCAATTACTTACTCATGTAAACCCTAGTAGCTAGTTTATTATAAATAGGACCTCTTACTATTGTATTAGGCATCTTTGGATTACCTTATGATCCTTTGATCACGTATTGGGGGCTGGCCATCTCGGCCATGCCTGGACCTTCACTTATGTATTTTTAACGGTAGAGTTTCTACACTCCATAGATTAAGGTGTGGAGCTCTGCTGTTCCTCAAAGATTAATGCAAAGTACTACTGTTTTCTATTCAATTCTTCTTATTTCTCTTCTAAGATATCCATTCGCACCCAAGAACGTGATGAAGGTGATGATTATGTGTGACGCTCATCATCCTTCTCCCTTATGAACGCGTGCCTGACAAACACTTCCGTTCTACATGAAATAAGCTAGAATGAATATCTCTTAGATCTCTTAACCAGAATCTTCGTGGCGTAAGCTAGAATGATGGTGGCATTCAAGAGAATCCGGAAGGTCTAAACCTTGTCTGTGGTATTCCAAGTAGGATTCAATGATTGAATGACTGTGACGAGCTCCGAACTCGCGATTGCAGGGCGTTAGTGACAGACGCAAAAGGATAGTAAATCCTATTCCGGCATGATCGAGAACCGACAGATGAATAGCCGTGCCGTGACAGGGTGCGTGAGCATATTATTCACTGAGAGGATAAGATGAAGCCATTGACAAGGGTGATGCCTCCAGACGATTAGCCGTGCCGTGACAGGGCATTGGATCATTTTCCCGTGAGATGACCGAAAGTAGCCATTGACAGTGGTGATGTATCACATAAAGCCATCCATGGAAAGGAATGAGACTGATTGGATGAAGATAGCAGGAAAGCAGAGGTTCAGAAGAACGAAAAGCATCTCCATTCGCTTATCTGAAATTCCTACCAATGAATTACATAAGTATCTCTATCCCTATTTTATTATATAATATTCGGAAACACCATTATCACTTTATATCTGCCTGACTGAGATTTACAAGGTGACCATAGCTTGCTTCATACCAACAATCTCCGTGGGATTCGACCCTTACTCACGTAAGGTATTACTTGGACAACCCAGTGCACTTGCTGGTTAGTTGTATCGAAGTTGTGACATATTATGAATGTGTAATCACGATTACGCGTACCAAGTTGCTCACGTGCCAGGAATAGTTTGAGCCTGGACATCACAATTTCGTGCACCAACTACCCACTTCCATTCATTTATCAAATGCTGGATCGCCTGTCAGGTAAATCACATTATTACTTTTTAGATGGTTACACAGGTTATTTCCAGATTCATATAGCTCCTGAGGATCAGGAAAAGACCACTTTTACATGTCCTTTTGGGACTTATGCTTACAAGAGAATGCCCTTTGGCTTGTGCAATGCACCAGCTACTTTTCAAAGGTGCATGATGAGTCTTTTCTCTGATCTTATTGAGGACTGTATGGAGGTTTTTATGGATGATTTTAGCGTTTATGGTGATTCTTTTAGCCTTTGCTTAGATGGATTATCTAGAGTATTAGATAGATATGTTAATACAAACCTTGTATTAAATTTTGAAAAATGTCATTTTATGGTAAAACAAGGGATTGTATTAGGACATGTGGTATCTAATAATGGCATTTTTGTAGACCCAGCAAAGGTGAATGTTATTTATAGTTTACCTTACCCCTCCTCTATGAGGGAAGTCCGTTCGTTCCTTGGCCATGCAGGTTTTTACAGGAGATTTATTAAGGACTTTAGTAAGGTAGCACTTCCCTTATCCAAATTACTGCATAAGGATATTGAGTTCGAGTTCAGTGAGGATTGTAAACAAGCATTTGATAAGCTGAAGGCCGCCCTGACTCAAGCCCCAATTGTGAGAGGACCAGACTGGAGCTAGCCATTTGAAATCATGTGCGATGCTTCCAACCATGCAGTAGGAGCAGCGCTGGCTCATCGTGAAGGTAGGGATCCTTTTGTTATTGCTTATGCGTCTAAGACTTTAGACGCTGCCCAGTCCAATTATACTACTACTGAGAAAGAGATTCTTGCTATTGTTTTTGCTCGGGATAAATTCCGAGCTTATTTACTTGGTACTAGAGTAGTGGTGTATTCGGACCATGCAGCTTTAAAGTATCTATTATCTAAAAAGGAGTCCAAACCAAGGCTTATACGTTGGATACTGCTATTACAAGAATTTGATTTAGAAATAAAGGATAGGAGTGGTAACCAGAATTTAGTGGCCGACCACTTGAGTCGCCTTGAGCACATTAAGGATGATTCTACTCCTATAGATGATAATTTTCCGTTTGATAACTTGCAAGCAATATCTGAGGTATTCCCTTGGTATGCACCTGTAGCTAATTATCTAGTTAGCCGCACATTTCCTCCAAACTTTTCTAAGCATCAAAGAGACAAGCTGAAAAGCGAGTCTAAATATTATATATGGGATGACCCATATTTATGGATATGTGGCGCTGATTAGGTAATTAGACGTTGTGTGTCTCAATCAGAATTCCAGCCCATTTTAGAGGCCTGTCACTCATCTGAGAGTGGAGGGCATTTTGGCCCTCAACGAACAGCTAGAAAGATCTTAGACTGTGGATTCTGGTGGCCTACTCTTTTTAGAGACGCTGCTGAATTTTGTAAATCTTGTCTCCCATGCCAAAAATTTGGTAATATATCCAGGAGGGATGAGATGCCTCAACAAATTATGCTTTTCTGTGAAATTTTTTATGTTTGGGGCATTGACTTCATGGGTCCATTTCCAAATTCTAATGGTTATTTTTATATATTGTTAGCTGTGGTTTACGTTTCCAAATGGGTGAAAGCAATTCCTACCCGCACTGATGATGCTAACACTGTTGTTTCCTTTGTGAGAAACCATATTATTTGTCGCTTTGGATCACCACGGACAATCGTGAGCGATCAAGGCACCCATTTTTGTAACAGGAGACTAACAGGATTGATGAAGAAGCATGGAATAATTCATAAGGTTGCGATAGCATACCATCCTCAGACCAATGGGCAAGCCGAGGTGTCAAACAGAGAAATAAAGCGTATCTTGCAGAAGATAGTCAAACCTCATAGAAAAGACTGGAGCACCAGGCTACAAGATGCACTCTGGGCATATAGAACAGCATACAAAACACCCATTAGGATGAGTCATTTCCGCTTAGTTTATGCAAAAGCTTGTCATCTCCCATTTGAAGTAGAGCACAGAGCCTTTTGGGCAGTCAAGGAGTGCAACATGGGAATGGAGAAAGCCGGAGCTGAAAGGAAGTTGCAACTGCAAGAACTGGAGAGCCTTCGCCTAGAAGCTTATGAGAACTCAAGAATATACAAGGAGAAGATGAAGGCTGCACATGATCAGCACATCAAGAGGAAAGAGTTCCAACCTGGGGATTTAGTTCTCCTTTACAAATCTCGACTGAGGCTCATGCCGGGTAAGTTGAGATCAAGATGGGAAGGTCCATACAGAGTAGAGAAGGCCGAACCGTACGGAGTTTATCACCTAAGTCATCCTTCAAGTTCTGAACTTATCAAAGTTAATGGACAACGCCTGAAGCTATACCATGGCGAGAAGATGCAGAAAAACAAGGAGCTTGAGATCTTCCTCTTGGAAGATCCCCACATAGCAGAAGATTGAGCTAGTGGAGCGTCCAACTTACGGACGTTAAAGCAAAGTGCTAAGTGGGAGACAACCCACCATGGTATGATCGCTCTTTTCTTTATTTTTAGTTTTTCTATTCAATAACTCTTCTCTTTATCAGTACATTTCGTGCATTTGCATTTGCATATTCTTATTATTAAAAAAAAACGCCACGCGACGCGTCCGCGTCGCAAGGAGAGCGGAGAAAAATAAAAACGAACAGAGAGTCATGCTGGAGCGTGGCTGGAGGCGTGCTAGTGGCACAAATCGACCCACGCGACCGCGTCGCTGACGCTTCCGCGTCGTATGGGCATAATGGCCTCCCACGCGGCCGCGTGCCCTGATTTTCGACGTAAAAAGGGTGCACAACGAATTATTGTGCGAGAGTGGTGCTGGATTGGTGCTGAACGCACAATTCTATCCATGCGGATGCATGGCTCACGCGTCCGCGTCGTTCCCTTCTGAAGCCCACTCACGCGATCGCATGCCTCACGCGATCGCGTCACCCCAAATTTGGCAAATATATCAATTTGAACAGAGAGTTGTGCAAGCGCGAAGCTGCACTCGCGCCAGAAGCACAACATGGGTCACGCGACCGCGTCACCTTACTTGAAGCGCAATCCTCGAACGCGTGCTCCACGCGGCCGCGTCACCTGCGCCGCACAACTCAAACTTAATTGCCAAAATATCTTATCTTCCTCTTCTCCAAATCCTAATTTCTCCTTTCCCTCCTTATTTCTTCCTCCCTTCTTCCTTCTATCTCCCCTTTCTCTCTCTCTCTCTCTCTTTCACCTCCATTAACAAGGTTTTATTTTCTTCTTCACTCTTTCCTTTTCTATCATTCTTCTTATTTTATATGTTATTTTCTTTTCTTTCCTTTTTCTTTTCATTATCCATATTTTCTTTCTTCTTCTTTCCTTTTTACATGGTGTTAGAATTTTATTTGAGTCATTATTCCTCATTATATGCTTGTGGATTATTGCACTTGTTTGACAATTATATATTAATTTTTAAGGGATTGCTTGCATGTTCACTTTAATACTTTCTATACTTTATCTACCATGCATGCTATGTGTTTGTGAAAAAGCCCATATGGCATTATGCACTTCTCTATGTTATTCTACTATTCAATGCTACCTTTCATAAACTCCCTTTACTATTGTATTAATTGAAAATAATTGTCAATACAAACTTGATGGTTTGTTACGAGTGATGCTTGATCTATGCTACTCATGCCGCTTTCCGGCATGCCAATAAACACCTTGCATTCACTTGTCGTTATACGCACTAGCTATTTTCCATTGATGACTTTTCACATGTACTCATGAGAATGTGTTAATGTCAGTTACCACCTAATGTGCATCCATCACCACCTTTTCTGTTCTCTTCCTTGCTATATATCTCTTTGAATTTAATTTACTTTCTCTTCCCTTTTCAGGATGGCCACCAAGAAAGGAAAAGAGAAAGCTACTCCCAAACCACCAGCAAGAAGAGGAACTAAAAGAGCACTAGTGGCAGAGCCTTCTTCAACTGCTGTCAAGCCCTCAACAAAAAGAGTTAAGAGGATCATAAAGGTTGATGAAAAGGAGAAAGCCTTTCAAGCAAAGGACGCTGCGCGATTTCCCAATCGCTACTGTGAGCAGATGTTCCCTATTCTAGCTGAAAGGAGTTACAACAACGAACACCTTCTTATCCTCCCGCCCAATATTGCTACTTTTTTTGAGCCGTAAATTGCACGAAGACAATGGGGTTTCCTACAGAGACAACCAAGGCAGGTCAATCTTTCTTGGGTAGTCGAGTTCTACTCTAACTTCTACCTGCCTACCCTGCAGTCTGTCTTTGTCCGTCAGAAGCAAGTCCCCATTACAGAAGAGGCCATTCAAAAAGCTTTAGGTCTCCCCCCTATTCCAGAAGGAATGGATGCCTTTCAAGAAGCCGCACTCAAGCGCCAGAAATACCAATTTGACTGGGACGCCGTTCTCAGAGTTATCGCATTACCTAGCAGCCGTTGGATCTACAGATACCATCGTACCCGCCCTAAGGGAATATCGGCTTCAGCACTTACCTTGGAGGCTCGCGTATGGGCACAGATCATGTCCCATTACGTCTTTCTGAGCACTAACGAGTCCTCCTTCACTACGGACATGGCCGTTCTACTATGGTGCATCCTTACAGACCAACCTCTGAATCTACCAAATCATATCCGGAATGCCATGGGATACGTCCAAATCGCAGGCAACTTACCTTTTCTCGCCTTGATCTCCGATCTTGTCTCAGCAGCCGGAGTCTCTTACAGATCTGGGGACACCAAAGCCATGCTTCCATGGGATGATCAGTATGTCCCTAACGGGAAATACCTCAAACCTCCAGCAGCCACTACAAACCTTCCTACTGCACCGGTTGAAGACATTCCTTCTTCAACACCATAAGCACCTACAACAGACGAACTGCTCCAGCAGATAATCGAAAGGTTGGATCGGCAAGAACAGAAAGCGAAGCTAAGAGAGCGCCGTAACGAGCGCCGATTTAAACACCTCAAGGAGCTACTCAAGGGACACTTCAAGGACTCAGACACCCCGGACTCCACTTTTTTTACCAGCACAGGGAGCCATGATGGTCCCGACTGTGGAGATACTGCTACTAGCCCACCCCTGTTCCTGACAGATGGCACCGAGGACGGTGCAAAGCCTTAAGTATAGGGAGGTCGGTCAGTACCTGACTTCCGGAGGTAATTTCTCTTCCCTAGCACCAATAAATTAGGATATTTTAGTTAGATTTTTTTTCTTTTATAGAATAGGATAAATTGCATAGTAATAGGTTAGTTGCATGCATGTTCTACTTGATTGAAAAGACAATAAGTTTCTTCTAAGACTCTATCTTTGGAACAAAATTTCACTAATTTTTAAAAAAAAAATTTATGATAAATCTGCTTGAAGTTGTATTTGGAACATGATTTTTGAGCTAAAGAACACACAACCTGTGAAGATTTGAGCCTTTATGCATGGTTATATTATTTAACCATAAATATTTTATTCTTGTGTGTTTACTTCTCTATGATTGTAATCTATATTTTGTTTCATCCTATATATCCAATATTTATTATATTTGTATGCTTGCATATGATTGAGGCCATTATTTGTTTAAACTCACTTATCCAAATTAAGCCTACCCTTTTCAATTACTTTTGTTAACCACTTTGAGCCTTTAAATCCCGTTTGTTCTATATTTCACCACATTACTAACCTTAAGCAGAAAAACAACTGTATATCCCAAATTGAATCTTTGGTTAGCTTAAGATAGAATTGTGTGTGCTAGTTAAATATAGGAAATTGTGGGAACAAAAGTTATTAAGGGAATGTATCATGATAATGCAATGGGAATTTGGATACCTACTCATGTGAAACTATAAGAATTAAAAATCTACGTGCATTGATAAGCTATGTTTATTTTTATGTCTATATAAAAAAAATCAATAAATAAATAAGGGGACAAAATTACCCCAATGCTAAATTAAGAATTCAAAGATCAATGCACATATGATAAAATTAAAATAAAAAGTTGATACATGAGTATGGAATGTAAAAGGGAATTCTGGGTAGCTAGGTATGAATTCTAAGGTTACACTAAATATATATAGGTTGGGTTAAAGCTTGGGTTAATTAAAGATTCAATTTATAAGCTCACTTAACCATATATGTATCCTTACCTCTACCTTGGCCCCATTACAACCTTGGAAAGACCTCATGATGTTTGCATTGGTATTTTAACTGTTGTTGATTGGTTAGGAGAAGAACAAAAGTTAGAGAGCATGATTAGAGAAGGATAGAGTGATTACCCTATACACTAGAGAGATTAGAGCGTACATACATCATCAGTGAGGGTTCAATGCTTGAATTTCCATGTTCCCTGCTTTCATGAGCTATCTTCTTGCACTTTTATCTGTCTTACTGTATAATGATAGAATTAGTGGAATTTGATTTGCAATTGTTTTGAAGAGCTTATTTACTTTTGATCAAGTGGGCAAGAATCATATAGTTGCATTCATATATATAGGATTGCATTGCATTGCATGAGTTTCTACATGTTCATACTTATTTATTTTATCTCCTTCAATTAAGCATGAGGACATGCTAATGTTTAAGTGTGGGGAGGTTGATAAACCACTATTTTATGGTTTATATTGTGTTTAATTGTGTGGTTTTATCATGATCCTTACCCACTTATTCATTAATTTAGCATGCATTTATATTTCCTTCATGAAACTATTACATGATTGAAAACTGCTTCCTAGGGACTTTTAATTATGCATTTTAATTCTCTTTTATTCCATTCGATGATGTGATCTGTGTGTTAAGCGTTTCAGGCTTTATAGGGCATGAATGAGTTGCAAATTGGAAGGGAAGCTAGCAAAAATGGAAGGAACACAAGAAATTGAGGAGATAACCAGCGAGAAGTGACGCGGTCACATGGCTCACGCGACCATGCGAAAGACGAGAAATCGCAGTGACGCGGCCGCATGGCTCACGCGACCGCGCGGAATGGAAAAGCACAAGCGACGCGGAGGCATGGACGACGCGATCGCGTGGCAGGGAAAAATGCAAATGACGCGTCCGCATGGATGACGCGATCGCGTGACATGCGCGATCTGCATAATCTGCAGAATTCGCTGGGGGTGATTTTGGACCCTATTTTGACCCAGTTTTCAACCCAGAACAGCAGACTAGAGCCAGAGAACATGCAGAAACCAACAACATCATTCATTCTACACAGTTTTAGTTTTAGATCTTGTTTTCTACTCCTCCCCTAGGTTTTCTCTCTACACATTCATAGTTCTTAGGATTTTAATTTTCTTTTGCTTTTTGCATTGGGATATTGAGAAGAGCTATTACCTCATCAAGACTTCGTCATTCTAGTTCGTTTTCTTTACTTGTCTTTACTCTTCCATGTCCCTTGCTTTGTTTAATTTTACCATTGGAATATTTTTAGGATTATTTAATACAAGGATCACTTTTATTTTTAATTGACTATTTCAATTTTTATTTACAATGTCTTTCTTTAATTCCTTTTCATATGCTATGAATTTTATATTCACAATGAGCAAGTAGTTCCCTAACTTGATGGGGAGTTAATTGAAAGGAACCTTTGAGCTGGAAAGCTTAAAAGAAAGATTGTAATTGGGTTTATGGTTGGATTGCCTTCTAGTCACTAACACCAATCTCTTTTAATTAAGTGGATTGCAACTTGTGAACAGACGCAGCATTCCAACTTGTTTGACTTTCCCTTACCTAGTAAAGGATAACTAAACAGGACAACCTTTAATTGTCAATTAATCTTGAGAGGATTCCAACAATAATAGGGATTCCAACTAATCAACTCCCAATCAAGGCTTTTATTTACATTATTCAAATTCTCCAATTTAATTTCCTGTTTACTCAACTCAAACCTTTTTAAAAACCTCTGATTAATAAAATAGCACACTTTTCCGTAACTCGTTGGGAGACGACCTGGGATTCATACTCCCGGTATTTTAATTTCAATTTTCTGTGACACCTTTCTAAATTGATAGGCAGATTTCTGGCGAGTTAAGAACTATACTTGCAACGTATATAAATTAACAATTTTTAATTCGCCAATTTCTGCCCGCATCAGACATGTTCTCCAAATGGACCCAACTAGATATCTTTTATGAAGGTTTGGGTGAAATGTCCAAGATGAGCTTAGATACTTTTGCATGTGGTTCATTGCACAAAAAGAAGATACCAGAGGAGACTATTGAGCTTATTGAATTGGTAGCTAGCAACCAATATTTATACTCATCTAACAGGAATCCTGTGAACTCTGAGACCTCTCAGAAGAAAGGCGTGTTGGAAGTGGAAGCTGTTAATGCTCTTCTTGCTCAGAACAAGCTTATGTCTCAGCAAATAAATCTACTTACTCAGCAGATGGGTGGCATGCAAGTCTCAGCTATCAACACCCAAAATCCACCTCACGAGGTCTCTTATGACATGACAGGTAACTTTGTGCAAAATGATAATTATGATTATGCTCAATCCTCTTCTGAACAGGTCAATTAAAAACTGACAAAAGGGACATCAAACTTAAAAACTAACACAAGACTCAAACAAAAAACAAAGATTACTAAAGAGAAGAAAAGGTTTTGAAAAATTTTTAACAGAAAAAACAAGAAACACACATAAAAGAGCAAATAAATCATAAAGTACATAATCTAAGCAACAAGATAGTCTGGTCATTTGTCAATCTCGAAACAATCCCCGACAATGGTGTCAAAAACTTGGTGCACGAAAATTAGAACTCCGCACAGCTTGACCGGCAAGTGCACCGGGTCGTCCAAGTAATACCTTAGGTGAGTGAGGGTTGAATCCCAGGAAGATTGTCGGATTGAGCAAGCAATGGCTATCTTGTAAATCTTAGTCAGGCAATTAGAAAAAAGGGTTGTTGGTTGAAAACATAAAAGAAATAATAAGAACGGAATACCAGATAATTGTGAAAGCAGTGATAAAGGGTCAGTTAAGGCTTCAGAGATGTGTCATCTTTCCGGATTAACTTTTCTTACTGTCTACTTCAATAATGAATGATTCTTTCAATGACAGCCGTAATTGACTAACTCATGTAGCATCCTCATCAAGTTAGTCTCTTCTCTCTCTCTTTGGCAGTCCACCATATCCGAGTAACTCATGTAGCATCCTCATCAAGTTAACTCATGGCTTCTTACCACAGCCGAAGACAAAGCTCTAAGCAATCCACTCTCCTTCACGATCCTACTTAAAACACCACAGACAAGGTCGGATCTTCTGGATCAGAGAGTGCTGCTTTTTTTACTCTAGCCTTAGTGCCACAGAAACCTCAGTAACGCACGGTCAACGGGATTTCATGTCACGTATCCAAATTTGCCCAGGTACTCTCTTGGAATCCGCAATGCATTCTCTAGCTGTAGCTCAATACTATCGGGGTCAGGACTCACACGGAACCCATGTAGAACAAAGATGATTGTCACAGTTCATCCTCAATTCATAAGATGAAGAACGAGAATGCATAAGAGAATAGAATCAACATATTGAAATAGAATAGTAATATTATTAATCCATGAGAATCAACAGAATTTCTAACCCTAAATGAGGAGGTTTAGTTGCTCATAAGTTACAGAAAATAATCATGAAAGGTTCGAATGGGAAAAGATCCTAACAATGGTGATCTTTGCTGTATTTATACTAATCTAATAATGAAAGGAATACAGAAATATGACAGACTAGACTCTTAGTGCGAAAATCCACTTCCGAGCTTACTTGGTGAGTGTTTGGGCTGAGCTTGGGGTGAATCCACGTGCTTAGACTCCTCTTGAGGCGTTAGGATGCCAGTTTTGGTCCTTCTTGGGCGTTTGGATGCCAAGGTTACTCCTTCTTGGGCATTGAACGCTGGATAGGGGGTCAAATGGGCGTTTAACACCCATTTTGGACCTTCATATCCAGAGCAAAGTATAAACTATTATATATTTCTGGAAAGCACTGGATGTTATCTTTCCAAAGCCATTGAAAACGCTCCATTTGGACCTTTGTAGCTCCATATATACTCGTTTGAATGCACAGAGTTCAGAATCTGATAGCATCTGTAGCCCTTTCTCTGTCTATGAATCAGACTTTTTTCAAAACTTGCCAGAATTACCCAAAAATCATCTAAAAATATAGAAAAAGCACCAAAACTCAAATTATCATCCAAAAGGTGATTTATACACTAAAAACTACTAAAACTCAATGAAACTTAACTCAACATAACCAAAAACATAAGGAAAATAGTACTAAAAAGTGTATAAAATATCCGCTCATCACTGTCAAGCACTCATCGTTGAACCTGTCAAGGTATTTTCTTGTGGGTTCGTTTTGTCTTTGTGTGACTCCGAGTAGGCTGATCGGGTGTTTTGCTTTCGCAATCCGTGTGGTGAATTGCATCACGAATTTCTTGAAGATGTCATCAAAGCAGGATATCTAGCTGTTTAAGAGGGTGTTGAACCACTTGATGGCCAATCTAGCTAATGTAACCAGGAAGGGTTTACACCGGACTGCATCGGCTGCTCCCTCTAGGTTTATCTTAGCTTCGAAGGCCATTAAGTGTTCCTAAGGGTCCATAGTGTCGACGTATTTCATGTCAGTTGGTTTGTTGAAACCCTTTGGCAGCTTGACCTTTAGGACTTTTCGGTGAATAGGGTTGCTTCCATTATAACGGGTTCATTCCTCCTTTGTTTGGAATCTCTTTGTCGCTCAAATTCTCGCAATTTGCTACTATTCCGGCGCCTACCATGATGTTGGTTTGGCGATCTCTCATTCCTTTTCTCTTTTTGCGATACGATTCGGGAGATTGCTTCACTCGTGCGCTCCGGTTGGTAGTTGATCCGATCCTCCAAGGTCTGCATCCGATCTTGGAGCTCTTGGATGACCCAATTCGCTTGCTCTCCCAGACCGTCGAGCATTTTACTTTTGTTAAATCTGTTGTCTCCTTCTCGTAGTGGTTGTTTTTTATGATTGTGCTTTGGTTTAGTGTGGGTGGCACTGGCTATCCTTTCATGAGGTGGGGATTTTCGTCATTTCGCGGTTCACGCTCTAGTGAGTTTCCTTGATCATTGTGGCTTGAAAGTTGTTCCCCGCATTCCTCCGCCATGCCACCAAGTTCTGCAAGTCCCCACAGATAGCGCCAATGTACAGGAGGTTATCCGTACGGGTTGAGTAAGAGATCGAAAACTTGTGGGTCTTGATGATCGCATTATCCGAGCTCTGAAGTGGTAGAGGTGGTACCTACAAAGACACTCCGACGCTCAAGTCAGAATGGATCTAAGAGGTGTGTGTGTGAGGAATGAGTGAGTACCTGAGGGGGCCTCTGGCTCCCCTTTATATAGCTTGTGGTAGTTATCTTATCTTATCTTTGTTTAGCTAAGATAAGGAATGGATTTGAATTTGAATGTTGGGTTAGGATATTGGAAGTTATTGATCTGTTTTTGGGCCATGAAGATGACCCAATCTTAAAATTGTAGAGTTCGATAATCGTTTCGAGGAAGGACTCAAAGATTGGCTCCAAAACACCATCTAAATTAATCTTACATTATTTATTATTTTACAGATTTAATAAATAAAAATAAACTAATTAGTATATAAATATTGTTATACCTATTAGTATATAAATATTATATAATTATTGAACAGTTTTCGAAAGCTTTTCGAAAACCATCCTATCATGATTCAAGTTTTGTCACTGTTGTGCTTAAATATAGTAATTGACAAGACATTATAATGATACTAACATGTAATAGCGAAAGAAATAGTCGCACTAACCAAGATTTTTTGGTATTTACTTCAAAATGGTTATTTTTAAGTGAAATGATATAAAGAAATTAAATGGAATACAATATTTTATAAATATCATGAATGATTCTAAGTTATATGTATGAGTGAAATTAATTTTTCTGTATAAATCAAACCTACTAAGCTTGATTTTGATTATTTAATATTGGATTCGATTTATGTAAAATGAAGCTAATAATTTTGATTTAGTAAGAGTAATTTTTATGAAGGTAAATCAAAATTATAAGAGTTGAACCACTTAAGATAAATCGAATTTATTGTTCGATTTTTAATAGTTTTGATATCCATAGTAAATCAAAATCACTTAATTCGATTTATTGTATTTTGATACACGAATAAGTAAATTAAGTACATTGTAAATCTTTATAGTACTTGTTTCGAGGGTTATCTGAAACTTTAATTTGGGCCTAAACGTGAGGTCTAAATTTCTTTGGTGGCAGTGTCCGACTTGAGGATGCCGAGATGCTGCCTTTTCGAATTTCTTGTGAGGAGGTGGAGGTGGTACCTGCAAGAGATTCCGATACTTAACTTAGCAAGGATTTTAGGCAAGTTTTTAGTAGATTGGAGAGTGAGTTATACCTGGGGTGCCAGTGTATTTATAGAAGAGTTTGATGACCTCTTTGGTGGTGGTAGTTCCATCTTATCTTATCTTATATCTTGGGAGTTTGTTAGAGTCTATCTTTTGGAGAAGATAGAATTGGGGATTGGGGTCTATCTTTTGAAAAAGATAGAATTTGAGGCTTCTAGAAGCAACAACCTGCTGTGTGGAGTTGAGCCCCTTGGACGGTGTCTGACCTCTTCAGAGAGGTCAAGTAAGGGATAAAGGCCACCTTCCAAGGTTGGACCTTTTATCCTTATTGGGCCTAACTTCATGTTTGGGCCAGGGTATAAACAGTACCCACGACATCTTCTAAGTTATTTATAATAATTACAAAAAATTCTTATAATAAAAAATTTAAAATTTTATAAAAATACTTAATTTAAAATTGTTACTAAAATTTTAGTTATACTCGTTATAAAATAAATAATTACAATAAAAATTTTTAAAAATTATAATAATATATAAATGCAAAATAAATGAACGATTTTAAAATAGGACAATTTTTTTAATATTGAAAGCCAATTAATCTAAAAACGTGATTTAAAAAATAAATCCTTCTTATAATTACATAATTATGAATTTATGATACAAAAAATACTTTCCAAAAAATTATTCTAATGCTTGATTTTTAGACACTGAATTATTTATTTAAATAGTTAAATTTTTATCTAACCTAACCTAATAAAATAAGTTTAAACCTAATTATTATAATTATTACTATTATTATTATATTGTCTATATTTATTTATTGTAGATAATTTTATAAAATTTGAAAAATAAAAATTTTATAGAAGATGTTTTGAGTATTATAAAAATTTTGAGTATTATATAAATTTGTAAGTCAATTAATGTAAACTCATTCATTAAGAAAATTTTTATAGTACTCATAACATCTTCTAAAAAAATTTTAAAATTTATAAAATTATTTAAGTTAGTTGTAATACCGTATTAAATCGTTTATTTATTTTGGATTTATATATTATTATAATTTTCAAAAATTCTTATAGTAATTATTCATTTTTTAACAATTATAACTAAAATTTTAATAATAATTTTAAATTAAACATTTTTATAAAATTTTTTATTATAAACATTTTTTGTAATTATTGTAAACGACTTAGAAAATATTATGAGTGTATATCAAAATACAGTAAATCGATTTAAGTACTTTCAATTCACTATTGGCATCAAAACTATTAAATCGAAACCAATAAATTCGATTTATCTTGAGTGTAGTTCGACTCTTATTAGCTTCGTTTTACATGGAATAATCCAAATCAAGCTTAGTAGCTTCGATTTACTTGGAAAAGCTAGTTTTAGGATATGCATATAAAGTATAAACCTATGAACTACGAATTTAGATCCTCTAAATTTTAAATTTGTATTTTAGAGGGTAAAGTGTAATCTTCTACCCTTGAATGGTTTCTCTCTCATATTTATTATTGGTCTCACCTATAAAATAAATGGTGAGAGATCACACTTTATTCTCTAAAGTGAAATTCAAACTTTAGAGAATCCAAATCCATGAACTACTTCACTAAAATGATTTTTCATAGTAAATCAATTATAGTAAATTCAATTTACTAGTACACCTACTAATTCAAATCAATTGAATTCGATTTACATTAAAAGAGAATATTAATCAAATTAATTGAATTCAATTTATATAAATATACAATTAAGACATCTATATAACTTTTTTGCATTTAGAACATTCATGTAAATTTAGAATTCATTGCGTTTGTTTAGTAATTTATCCTAGTTTTTAACATGTAATTATATTCAATATACATATGATCATCTCCAATTACAGTTGAATTTAAAACGTTGAAAACAAGACTATACTTAATACCCTATTTTTCTTATTTTTTTCAACCTTTTTCTAAAATCTATTTTCAATTGGATAGGCGATTGCTCAACCCGATTTGATCCGAATTTAATTAGATCGGATTGATTAGATTCACTTAAATCTCTTTCCCAATATCTAACTTGAACCAATTAAATTTTATCAATTAAGTTCTTATTTCCTTCTAGACCCGAACTAACCCTTAAACACCTCCAATAGCACAAACCCTATAATTAATTACTCCTTCCATTTCATATTCAGTGTCTCTATTTAGTTGTATACAAGTATTAAGATAATCACTAAATTTTGTTGAAAATATAAGTAATCAAGAGAGAAAGACTAAAATATTCTTAATACTATTTTTTTCTATTAATTTTGTAGTCTTTTTAACTTTTTCTTTCTATTTAATAGTATAGCATATAATAGATAATAATTAATTAATATAAAATTAGAAAATTATACTTAATTTGCAACAAAAATAAAAATAAAAACAGACAGTTAATATGAACTAAAGAGAGTATATTTTAAGGTCCAAAACAAAAGAGAAAATTAACAATTCTATCATCAATTAATCACTTTCAATTTAGGTCCCCAAATTACTTTTACAAATAGTTGCACAATCACATCACAAATGATGACAAGCTAGGTCACTTGTTATTCTCATGGTTCTTACTTCAGTACGGTAAACATATCATCATCATAGTCACCAAAAAAAATATCATCATCATAAAACTGTCCATATTTATTGTTTTAAATAATGCTAAACACTGGACAAAAGTGAAACTGTGAAACTCAACGTCACAACTTACGGAGAACTCTCTCCAACAGTGCATGGCGTTGGAAGTTGGAACCATTAATTAACTACAGTACCTCAGCCTATGCAAGACGTAACATTAGTTGATTATTTAAAATAGAATTTGGTTCCTCTAATTTTAAATTTTTATTTTAAGAGATAAAGTGTAATTTTTTATTTTTAAATAATTTTTTTTATATTTTCGTTTAGTCTCACTTATAAAATAAATAATAAAAGATTATAATTTATCCTCTAAAATAAAATTTAAAATTTAGAAGATCCAAATCCTTAAAAATAAAGATGGCAAACTGGCTGAACTTTGTCGGATCGACTCGTTTAACTCGCCAAAAATGGTGGGTTGAATTAAAAATTTGATACTATTATAATAAAAAAAAAAACTCGCCTAATCTATGGATTTTGGCGGGGCGGGACGAGCTTACCCGACGAGTTTTTGGATTTAAGATGATAATTGAATTTTAAATGTTATTTTTGTACTTGTATTTGAAATCTTTATTCATTTTACTTTAAGGACTATATTTGATTGATTAGTGATTTGGATAATATTTAATTATATGTTTTGGACAATGTTTGCTTCATTATTTTATTTCAAAAGATTTAGTTGATAATTATGTTTATTAAATATTTAGAATTATAAAAATTTTAATGTTTATGAATTTAGAAATTATAATTTTTTTATGTATTTAGAAATTAGAAATTTGTTAAAATGTTTGTGAAATTATATATTCTTTTAATATTTAATTATTTAGTAATTAGAAAAGAAAAAAAAGATTTGATGGGTTTAGCTCGTCAACCCACCAATTCGTCATTAAGTAAGATGGAATAGAAATTTAAGACCCTCTCAATAGACGGGGCGGAGTGGGACAGGACGGATTAATTTGTTTGCCACCTCTATTTAAAAGGGTCTAGTTGTTATTATTCTAACTACCTCTTATGTGACTAACAATAGGGAGTGGTATCCACCAGGTTTAGTTCTGTCAAAGTATATCATTAAAGGAGTTTAACATACAAGAAGCTGCTTCCGCTAGTTTGTAGAGCATGGAGCATCTCATCCGACTTCTCTCTTCACAATCCCCTTCTTCTTCTTCTTCTTCTTCTCACGATAATCACTACCGCATCGATCTCAATAATGTGACAGCACAGAAATCACTGACTTCACAGTTTCAAAGTTCAAACAGGTTATTAACTTGTTAAATCGCACCGGTCATGCTCGCTTCTGTCGCGCACCTTCTCAACCTCAACCTCAGCTTGACGAATACAAGTTTAAAATAAGAGCATTTCATTTTTTGATAGGCCGCAAAGTTGACAAAAATTTTATAAACATTTAGTAATAACTTTTTAATGCAACTATAGTGTCTTTCTTCTTCAATAATTATATGAAAGATAAATTTTAGGGCAAAATTTTTAATATTGGATAACATAACTTAATTTATGTTAATATCAAATTATTTTGGTATACTATATTGATATGAATTATATTTTGAAAGAAAATAAATTGTATATCACAATTTCATTAAGAACAAATTTATACTTTGAGAAATTGTAAATAAGAATTTCACAACAGACCAAACTTTGAAAAGAAATTTGTGACCAAAGATTTCTTTTTTCCAAATTTTTCAATTTTTTTAAATTGTAATCGTAGCTAAAGATTTTTTGTAAAAAAATTTGCCTATATATAGCAAATTTGTTACTTTGTTTATTTGCAACGTATCTCACTTTTCTACTTCTTGTTCATCTAGTTATATATTTATTCTTTCTCAACACAGTAACATTTTTTTTTGTTTTTGTGTGTTGAATGAGTTAGTAAAGATTTTTAAGGAGAAAATAGATAACAATATTAGTTTGAGAGCATATTATAATAAAATTTTATCACATACATTTAAAGGTGTGATATTTATGTATGATAATTCATGTACATTTATTTTTTTCTAACAATATTGTTCGAAGAGTTTAAGAATATTATTTTTCAAAGTACAGATTATCATATACTAAAGAGGGTGACAAATATTTTATATAGATATCTTATATGGTATTTAGTGGATTCATTCAATTTCAAACGATGTATAACACTGGTGATGCAAACTTCAATCTACTATCAATCTGAACCACAAGTGTCTATCATTGAGCTATATGTGAAATTTGAATAGTTACCTTATAATTCGACGAATCTGACCCGGATATCAATTGGAAAGTTATAATAGTGAAAGCGAAATGGAATATGCATGAAGGCAACTATATATGAAGTCACTGATCTAAATACAGATGAAGATCAAGATGACTGTACTATTGAATCAGATGTAGAGGATATGACAAATGTACTAGCAAGTCAACATTCATTTGGGAAGCCATCTTTCATGCGCACTTTAGTTTTTGATATTATGAATGTACCATAGTTTTCTTATCAGTATGCCAATTCAAGTACGTAATTGTAAGAATCATATTTATATTAGCTAGTAAGTTAAATATTTACTTTGTATACTAAGATGTTGTACTGTCTAAATATATTTCGTGGTATTGTTGCAGATTTATCTGTAATCACAGACAGTGAATTTGTCATCTGAATGAAATTTTATTCTAAAGATGTGGCGATAAAGGCAATAAATAAGATTCTACCATTTTTATTACCGGTGTATAAGTTTGAAGCGATTACATTTTACGCTAAAATGTTTACAATATGGTACTAGTTGTGATTGACTTATTAGGATTAACATGATGTGAAAAAAATATTGTTGGAAGATAAGACGGTAAAATAATAGTCACACTTATACCAAAACAGCTATTTCTCAAGATCGTTTCGAGATAGACTAACACAATTGTAAAAACAACTAAGCTGTTAATAGAGGCTAATCAATTTATAAAGATGTGATATGTGATTGTGGATGTCCAATCGAAATTCAACAACATAATTAGTTAGCGTATACAAGAGACAAGGAGTCCTGGTGGTGGAATGCGAGTATACAAGAAAAGATAAAGATAAAAAGGGAATGCTTTAAAGAGTGGTCTTTATGCCGCAATGCAGATAACTGGGAAAAATATAAGGCGGCTAAGAAAGAGACAAAAGTGGCTGTAAGTGAAGCAAGAACAAGAGCATATGAGGGTCTCTACCAGTCTTTGGGCACGAAAGAAGGAGAAAAAGGTATATATAAAATCGCAAAGAGTCGGGAAAGAAGAACGAGAGATTTGGATCAGGTTAAGTGCATAAAGGATAAGGATGGAGAGGTGTTGGCTCAAAAGGAGAAGATTAATGAAAGGTGGAAGAGCTACTTCTACGAGCTTTTTAATGAGGGACAGAAGACTCTTCCGAGCCTTGGTCGATTATGCACAAGGGAAGAAGATCAAAACTTTAACTACTATCGAAGGATTCGAGACTTCGAGGTAAAAGAGGCTCTAAAGCAGATGAAAAATGGCAGGGCAGTAGGACCTGATAATATCCCGATTGAGGTTTGGAAGGGTCTTGGAGGAAAAGGCATCAACTGGTTAACCAAGCTTTTTAATGAGATTTTAAGGTCAAAGAAGATGCCTGATGAGTGGAGAAAGAGCACCTTGGTACCTATCTACAAGAATAAGGGGGATATACAAAGTTGCGGAAACTATAGAGGGATTAAGCTTATGAGTCATACTATGAAGTTATGGGAAAGGGTGATAGAACGGAGGTTGAGAAAAGAGACACAAGTAACAGAGAACCAATTTGGATTTATGCCAGGCAGATCTACCACTGAAGCGATATACCTATTAAGAAGGATGATGGAGAGGTATCGTAGTAATAAAAGGGATCTACACATGGTGTTTATTGATTTGGAAAAAGCGTATGATAGGGTACCAAGGGAGGTCTTATGGAAGGTTTTAGAAAAGAGGAGAGTAAGGATCGCATATATTCGGGCAATTAAAGACATGTATGATGGGGCCACAACTAGTGTGAAGACTCAAGGTGGTGTGACAGAGGAATTCCCTATTGGTATAGGATTACACCAGGGATCATCCTTAAGTCCATACCTTTTCACATTAGTCTTGGAAGTACTCACAGAGCACATCCAAGAGCCTGTGCCATGGTGCATGCTTTTTGCCGATGATATCGTCCTTATGGGAGAGTCAAGGGAAGACCTAAATAAGAAGTTGGAGTTATGGAGAGAAGCTCTAGAAGTGTATGGTCTGCGCATAAGCCGTAGCAAGACGGAATATATGGAATGTAAGTTCAGTCTGAGAAGGGAAAACTCCAATATAGAGGTGAAGATTGGAGAAAACATCCTGCAAAAAGTTAAAAGTTTTAAGTATCTTGGGTGCATCATACAGGATAATGGAGAGATTGAACAGGATGTAAATCATAGGATCCAAGCAGGTTGGTCAAAATGGCGGAGCGCATCTGGTTTTATATGCGACAAAAAAGTGCCTTTAAAACTTAAAGGTAAATTCTATCGCACCGCTATAAGACCGGCTATGCTGTATGGCACGGAGTGTTGGGCGGCTAAAGGGGAGCACGAACATAAGTTGAGTGTGGCAGAGATGAAGATGTTGAGATGGATGAGTGGTCATACGCGATTGGATAAAATAAGGAATGAAGATATAAGGGAGAAAGTTGGAGTAGCACCCATTGTGGAAAAGATGGTTGAATCGCGTCTCAGGTGGTTTGGACATGTGGGAAGAAGACCGATAGAACATCCAGTCAGGAGGGTGGATGAGATGGAAGATGGACAAAGGGCGAAAGGCAGAGGAAGACCTAAGAAGACCATCCATGAGGTGGTCAAACGAGATCTACATGTAAACGGCCTTTCTGTAGACATGATACATGACAGAGCACAATGGCGTCGTTTGATTCATGTAGCCGACCCCACTTAGTGGGACAAGGCTTTGTTGTTGTTGTTGTTTTGTAATTAGTTAGCGTAAATCATGAATGACTAAACAAAAGATGATAGAAAAATTTTTTAGTGGTTGAGAAGTCTCTTGCAAAGTGTTACTCATATGTTTGAATTAATGGTATGATTTAAAAAGAGCCATTAGTGGTAGTGGAATATGAAACATTATTTAGGCCATAATAAGTATTTTATTTATAAAAAATAACATATGTATTTTTGTTGAGCATTTTAAATTTCCTACTATTTTATGTATGTAGTTGTTATTCTATTTGTTTTGAATTTCTTCATTAGGATTATATTATAGATAATTTTAAATGATAAGTTGGCATCTGCATATTTTATTTTAATTATTTAAATTAATTTTTATTATAATTTTATATATTATTTATTTATTACCGAATTAAACTGATCCATAAACCAAATAGTCAAATAACTTGACTCGGTTAATTGTCTAGTCGAGATAACTATGATATTAACTTTGATGAGAATTGTTTTAAAAAATTCCTTTTACTTTAATACATGGATATAAATTTCGATCATACTAGGTGTGCACCAAAATTAGTCACTAGTATAAAATATATTTTGAAATATAAAATATATATTAAAAATAAATTAAACAACACATATTTATATATAAATATATGATAACTAATTTTAGTATATATATAATATTTTTGTATAAACTTTCGTAATATATATGTACAATTGAAGGGCAAAATGCATGAATAAATTAAATAAAGACCAAAATGATCTAAAAAAAAGTTACATTTCAATTCTCTTTTATTTTTATGTAATTTATTGGAGGCTTTCACAAATTATACATTTGAATTGCAGAATCCTAGAATTACTATAGCTAAGCATTTGAACATAATCTGTGGGAGGATAGTACAAATCATGTGCGAGTGGAATACGTGGGAGAGAGCCACTAATAATGTTGAAATAGAGTGTAATTTTTTATTTTTTATTTTTTAAGTGAAACTAAAATTAAATAGGAGAAAAAAAAATGAAAAATTAGAATAAACACTAAACAGTATCCAATTTTTTTTTGTTTTTACTAGAGAGGATCTACTCCTTAATACACTGAAGATTCTCACGTAGGCTCCCACAGATCATAAAGAAAGAGTCATACAATGTGTTGAACAATTAATTTGTAATACATGTATTTATATGCAAATTTTTAAAATATCATATACTAAAAAAATTAAAATATAATACGATATGATTGATGGAAATACAGTTGATAAAATACTGTATTTTTATAGTATTCCAAAATTTTGAAATACTATATTTTATTAACAGTGCTCCCATTATCTATACAATATTATATATTGTATTTTAAAAACCGTAGAGTATTATATTTTAAAATTTTTTGTATAAATACAGGTATTAAAAATTAATTCGTTTAACACACTAACGTTTAAGCTATATTTATACTCCTTCAAACAAAATAATTTCTCAGCATTTTACGACTCCCCATTTTAATGTAGCTTTTGACTCCCTCCCATGTATCCTACTTGAACATAATCCATGTTACCTTTTCACTGTTAAAAAAATTCAATAAAAGTTTAAATAAAAACCTGTCTAACATCAGAAGCATCAGAAATAATTTTTCTATAATTTGTACGATTAAATAGGCAAAATCAAAAATACTCCAAACAGTAAATATAATGGCAAAAATCAAATAATCAGACACTAGAATTTTAACGTGGGAAAACTTCCAAAAGAGGGACAAAAAACCCACGAGACCTAGTCCAGTAAAATCTTCCACTATCAGAATAATGGATACACAATCAGTCTTCCTAGTAGCACTAGGGCATCTCAACAATCAACAAGATACATCATCAAAACTGATGGAATCAACATAAATCATCCACAAAGTGGGTATCTCAAATCAGACAAAAAGAGAAGGCAATACAACTAGCAAGTTATATCCTAATGTTCATCTCTACACCAGGAATAACATACTAAAATTTCATAAAAAATGGAGCAAGTTTACCTGTTCAATCGAATCAAAAATGGCTTGCCCTTTTCCCCCAATTTTCTTCTCCTCTTCGACGTCGAAAACACTCATCACTCTCTCTTTTTGTTTTGTTTCAAAAGTGAGGGCTTTTTCAAAATCTCTCTCTCCCTCCTTACCGTGGCTTAGCCACTTTCTTTTATTTTATTTTATTTTTTTGTTTTAACTTGTGGGTCCCACTTAATTGGGGACCCACCAACAAATCTCTCCCTCACCAACTTAAGTGGGGATAGGCTGCTCCACCAACCTCGCCTTCTCTTTGCAGGAATCAAACTTTACTGCAGGTAAACTCTTAGTCATCATGTCTGAACCATTATCATCAGTATGGATCTTCTCAAGTGCATATGACTTCATCTCAAGAGCTTGATATATCCAATGATACCTCACCTCTATGTGCTTCAATCTGGAATGAAACGTCGGATTCTTGCTGAGATGGATAGCACTCTGACTGTCACAAAATAACACAAACTTCTCTTGATTGATACCTAACTCTTGTAGAAATTTCTTCATCCACAAGAGTTCCTTAGAAGCTTCAACAACAGCAATGTATTCTGCCTCTATAGTAGACAAAGCAGCACACTTTTGAAGGCGAGATTGCCACGACACATCTCCCCCTGCAAAAGTCATCATATAACTAGAATTAGACTTTCTTGAATCAAGATCCCCAGCCATATCCGCATCTGTGTAACCATCCAACACAGGTTGGCCACTCCCAAAGCATAAACAAACTCTGGAAGTACCATTAAGGTATCTGAGAATCCACTTCACTACTTGCCAGTGTTCCTTGCCAGGATTAGAGAGAAACCGACTAACAACTCCAACAGCATGAGCAATATCCGGCCTGGTGCAAACCGTAGCATACATCAGACTGCCAACTACAGATGCATATGGAATCTTCTTCATTTCTACTTTCTCTTTCTCACTTGTAGGACATTGTCGCAAACTCAGCTTGAAATGACTAGCAAGTGGAGTACTAGTAGGTTTGGAATTACTCATGCTAAACCTCTCTAAAACTTTCTCAATGTACTTCTGCTGCGACAACCACAGTTTTCCATTCTTCCTGTCACGAGTGATACTCATGCCAAGGATTTTCTTTGCAGGACCCAAATCCTTCATAATAAAGGATCTATTTAAGTCTTTCTTAATATTTTCAATCTTCTTAGTGTCATGATCAACAATCAACATGTCATCAACATAAAGCAAGTGAATTATAAAATCACCATCAGAGAATTTCTTAACATATACACAATGATCAGAAGAAGTCTTACTATACCCATGACCTTCCATAAAGGAATCAAACTTTGTGTACCACTGCCTTGGCGCTTGCTTCAGCCCATATAAGCTCTTCTTCAACTTGCATACAAGGTGCTCATTTCCTTTAACCTCGAAACCCTCTTGTTGCTCCATATAAATTTCTTTATCTATGTCACTGTGAAAGAATGCAGTCTTCACATCAAGCTGCTCAACCTCTAAATTCAAGCTAGCTGCCAATATAAGCACAACTCGAATAGAGGACATCTTCACAACTAGAGACAAAATCTCCTCAAAATCAATACCTTTCTTTTGCTCAAAGCCTTTCACAACCAATCGAGCTTTGTACCATGGCCGTGAGACATTTTCATTCGCTTTCAATTTGAACACCCATTTATTCTTGAATGCTCTCTTACCCTTCGGCAACTTCACCAATTCAAACATATGATTCTCATGCAAGGATTTTATTTCTTCTTGTATGGCCTTCAACCAATCTTCCTTATACTCATCAGACATAGCTTCCTGATAACTCTCTGGCTCCTCAGTCTCAATTTCATCACATACTCATGAGGAGAGTATTTTTGAGAAGGATGACGCTCTCTAGTAGATCTTCTCAATTCAGACTCAACTGGTGGTTCAGGTGAAATTTCAACATCTGGTGAAATTTCTGCATTTGGCACCTCAGGTTGAGGTGTTAGTTTATCATGCAAATCATCACCAACATTATCAACTTGTACATCTCCCCATCAACAGGAGGTTTAGTGGAAGGACCAGGTTCATCATCAGTAGAACGTCTAACAGTTATTGGCTTATCTGTCTTCTCAAGATCTTCAATAGTTTGGTCTTCAAAAAAAATCACATCTCGGCTTTTAATTATTTTCTTACTCACCGGATCCCATAATCTGTAACCAAAGTCTTCGTGACCATAACCCATGAAGATACACTGCTTTGACTTTTCATCAAGTTTGGACCTTTCATCTCTTGGAATGTGAACAAAAGCCCTACAACCGAACACTCGCAAGTGACTATAGGAGACATCTTTCCCTCTCCAAACTTTCTCTGGAACATCACTATTTAGTGGAATTGAAGAAGAAAGGTTGATCAGATCTATTGCAGTCCTCATCGCTTCACCCCAAAAGGATTTAGGCAACTTTGCATGAGAGAGTATACACCTGACTCTATCATTGATAGTGTGATTCATTCTCTCTGCAACTCCATTATGTTGAGGAGTCTTAGAAAACGTCTTCTCAAGCTTGATCCCATGTCCTTTACAATACTCTTCAAACGGATCCCTGTATTCACCACCATTATCTGCTCAAACACATTTTAGTTTCCTTCCAGTTTCTCTTTCAACACTTGCATGAAAATGTTTGAAGATACCGAACACCTGGTCTTTAGATTTCAAAATAAAAGCCCATACTTTTCGAGAATAATCATCAATAAAATTAACAAAATATGATGCACCGCCTAATGTCTTAGCATCCATAGTGCAAACATTAGTGTGAACTAAATTTAGAAATGTGATCTCCTATGAGGTCCAGAACTATGAAATGATACTCTAGCATGCTTACCAACAAAATAATGAGTACACGTATTTAAAGTTGTACCTTTCACTGGAAGTGAGTGCTTCTTGGCTAAGAAGCTTAGCCCTTTCTCGCTCAAGTGACCAAGACGTATATGCCACAAATCAGAAGAGGAATCATCAGCTGCATTCATCTCTTCTTTGCACAACTTTGCTTGCAACCGGTAGAGAGTAGTGATACTGTTGTCTTCTTTAGTGACAATAAGAGCCCCTTTGGTAATTTTGCATTTTCCACTACCAAAGGAAGTGCAATACCCCTCTTGATCCAATGCCTTCACTGAAATGAGATTAAACCGCATATCTGGCGCATGCCTAACATTCTTCAACTGTAACTTGCATCCCATGTTGGTTTCAAGCCACATATCACCCATACCAATAATATCACACACTCCTTTATTTTCCAACTTGATCTTACCAAAATTTCCAGTAGTATAGGAAGTGAAAAATTCACGCCTCAAAGTGATATGACATGAGGCACCAGAGTCCATAATCCAAGTGGAATCATCACAGACAAGATTTACATAATTTTCATCATATGTGATAAGAACATCTTCATAAACAATAGCAGCAGTTTCTTTATCACTATCTTTACCTTTGTCTTCGTTTCTTCCCCTTGATTGTTCTCTTTTCAAGAACCTACAATATCTCTTGATATGCTCCGACTTGCCACAATGGTGACAAGTGAACTCCTTTCTTAGCTTGTACTTTCCTCTTGACTTGCTTCGACTTTCTGACTTGTCAGAACTGTGAGGTTTTCTACTTTGACTTCTCCCCCGTGACTCTGAAACAAGTGCTTCTGACTGGGAGGAGGCATTAATCAAACCTAACTCTCTTCTTCTGGCTTCTTCATTCAACATGCTCTTTTTAACCATTGCTAACGTCCACTTTTCTTTTGGAGCTGAGTTACTCAGTGTCACAACCAGAACTTTCCAACTATCAGGCAAAGAGCTCAACAACAACAAGGCTTGAAACTCATCATTCAAAGTGATTTCATTATTTGTCAGTTGGTTCACCGTCTCTTGAAAAGTGCTCAAGTGCTCCGACATTGATTTACCTTCAATATACTTTATATTGACAAGCTTCCTAATCAAGAATGCCTTGTTTTGCACATTCTTCCTCTCATATAACTCCTTTAATTTCTTCCACATCTTCTAGGCATTCGTTTCGGTGTCAACATATGGATACACGCTAAGATCAAGCCATTGCCTAATCAAAGCAACTACCTTCCGATTCAACTTCTTCCATTCAGCATCGGATTTGGTACCTTTGGATTTATCCCCCTCCACAGGATCATACAAGTCCTTGCTATACAACATATCTTCCATGAGAGTCTTCCAAATTGAATAATTTTGGGAATTCAATTTGACCATATTTGGTCCATGAGTATTTTCCTCCATTTAATCAGTACAGAGATAAACAACCAAAGCTCTAGATATCACTTTGTTAGAAAAACTCAACAAAGGTTCAAACAAGAACCTGTCTAACAGCGGAAGCACCAAAAATAATTTTTTCACAACCCGTGCAATTAAATAAGCAAAACCAAAGATACTCCAAGCAGCAAATATAATGGCAAAAATTAAATAATCAGACACTAGAATTTTAACGTGGGAAAACTCCCAAAAGAGGGACAAAAAATCTACGGGACCTAGTCCAGTAAAATCTTCCACTATCAGAATAATGGGTACACAATCAGTCTTCCTAGTAGCACTAGGGCATCTCAACAATCAACAAGATACATCATCAAAACTGATGGAATCAACATAAACCCTCTACAAAGTGGGTATCTCAAATCAGACAAAAAGAGAAGGCAATACAACTAGCAAATTATATCCTAATGTTCATCTCTACACCAGAAATAACATACTAAAATTTCATAAGAAATGGAGCAAATTTACTGGTTCAATCGGATCAAAAATGGCTTGCCCTTTTTTCCCAATTTTCTTCTCCTCTTCGACGCCGAAAACATTCCCCACTCTCTCTGTTTTGTTTTGTTTCAAAAGTGAGGGCTTTTACAAAATCTCTCTCTCCCTCCTTACTGTTGATTAGCCATTTTCTTTTATTTTTTTGTTTTAACTTGTGGGCCCCACTTAGTTGGAGACCCACCAACACCCACGAATTATATTCAAATTCTTAGCTTTCATAATCTATTCTGGAATTTCGTAAATTACGTTTAAATGTATAATTTGTGAAATCTCCATAAATTATGTTTAAATGTATAATTTGTGAAAATTTTCGTAATTGTGAAAATCTCCAATCTATTCTATTGTATAAAAATAAGGTTTTTGCACTTAATGATGAAGCTAACATGGCATGCTTCTAAGAGTGTTTCTTAATTTTTTTTTAACTCATTAAATATAATTCTTTACGATGGCTTAATTATATCAACTAATTGATTTGATTAGATATTTAAGTATCACACAATTTAATATTATGTATATCAATTAATTGAATATAATTGTTAGGGTATAATTAGGATCAATTAGATTAATTTGCATTATTCAACATATCTGAATATTTATTATAGGATATTACGTCTTTATTATTTTGATTCTCTTATCACCTATAAATACCCTTCTATATTGTATCATTCTGCACAACTTGAACACTCACAAACATTTTTTCTATTGCTCCCTCTCCCCATTCTAACATGATATCAGAGTCATGGTATCCTCCTTGAGGATGATAAGTTGATTTTCTTTTGGTGAAATCACCATACTTTTCATAATTTTCTTCCGTGCCATTTTTTTCTTTTCTTTTTGACAATGCTTTGATGCTTTTCTGACCTCACCAATTAGTTCATCCACTACTTACTTATTCTCATGGAGAAACCATATGTTTTTCGTCAACTTCTGATAGTTTATCATCTATTTGCACTTTGTCACTTTTCAACAGTTTTTCGACAATTTGCCATCTTTTTAACAGTTTTTTGGCAGTTGGCCACTCTGTCGGCAGTTCCGTCTGTGTTTTCTTCCGGCAGTTCCATCTACACTTTCTTCTGGCATTTCCGTCTACGCTTTCTTCCGACAGTTCTGTCTGCGCTTTCTTCTGACAGTTCTGTCTGCGCTTTTTTCAGACAGTTCCATCTGCACCCGTTCTATCAGTTTATGCATTTTTTTTATTTAGTTGTTTCAAATAAGTTTCAAACTTAAATTGCCACTTGAGTTTGAGGAGGGATGTTAGAGTATAATTAGGATCAATTAGATCAATTAGCATTATTTAACATATCTGAATATTTATTATAGGATATTACGTTTTTATTATTTCGATTCTTTTAGTACCTATAAATCTCATTTTATATTGTATCATTCTACACAACTTGAATACACACAAACCTTTTTTCTACTACTGTCTCTCTTACCCTTTCTAATAATAATAAATACAATTTAATTTGGTTAGATGTTAATTGTTTTATAGTCTTCTATATATATAAACATGACAGAATAAAATTGTAAAAATAATCTCTTTATCACTTTGGATATTTTAACTCTTTTTTTCTCTTTACATGTAATTTTGTTTTGTATTAACTTTGTTTATTTAATGATGAAATATACTCATGTTAATTCTACCATATAATAGTTTATTTTTCTCCTATGTATTTTGATTTGTATAGTTACTATTGATCTTACTGTTTTCATTTTTTTGAATTGTTCTTTATTTTTTATGACTTGATAATTTAAATAAAAAAGCGAAAAAAGAAAAAAAAAATGATGGCCAAAGGCGGAGGCTAGAAACCTAAAGCAGCAACATCATTCCTCAGCATTATTATTATTAATACGAACTTTATTACTTCTTTTCTAACATTCTTTAATATGAGCTTTATTTCTTTTTTTTATTATTATTAATGCTTTTATTATTTTCTTCTCTAATTATAAATCTCTTTATAATAATTCTTTGATAGAATATTTTTTTGGTCTAATAGATTTTTTCTCCTATTTTTTGTCAAAAATAATTTATATTAGAAAAAAAAGAAGATACAAATTAAATTTTACAATTCAAATTTAAATAAGATGTGCAAAGGGTAACTATTGAATTTATTTGGTAGATTTAAACTCTTTGTATTATCGTCATTGAAAATTTTAAATACTATTATAAAATTCTAGATATTTTGTATTTATTATTCTTAAATTATACATTATACCGTGTATTTGAAGAGTTTCATCTTTTTTGAAATAAGTGTGACATTATATACTTTTTTGGATACAAAAAAAAAATAAAGTTGAAGAAAATAACAAAATTGATTATATAATAAGATACAAATTTTTAGAATTTTTAGCACAATTGACAAATTTTTAGTTTCAAAATAAATTTTTACTCTATTTTTTATCTTTTATTCATTTTTTTATAAGTTTTTCTTGATTTTCTTAATTAATTATGATTGTAATAATTAATCACAAATTTATGTTTTGTAAAAAAAATTTATCAATCATAAAATTTAGAAAATGTTGATTAATCACAAAATAAAAAAATATGAATTATGCTTTAATTATGTTGTAAAATACAAATTGGGGCTATTTAAAATTAGTTTTTATCATTAATATTAACTTAAATTATAATAAGATAAAAAGTAAAAATTGTATATAATAATTTAATTTAATTATTTATACTACTAAATTTATTCTTTATTATATCCCATTTATTTTTATTCATTGGTAATTTTTAATTCTCTATTTTAAATAAAAATTTGAATGGATTGAATTATTTTTTTAAAATTAGTAATATAATTATTGTGACATTTGCTTTGCTCAGTAATATTTTTTAATTTATTTAATCTGATTAATCATTTCTTTCTTATTTTATGCTAATTTAACTAATTAAAGTTAATAAATTTCAGTTATTTTAATTCTTGCAATTTTTTATTCTAATAATGTATTTCAATTAATGCATTAATACAATTTTAATATTTATATGCCATTAATAATAATAATAATAATAATAATAATAATAATAATAATAATAATAATAATAATAATAATAATAATAATAATAATCTCATTTTAGACATATTTATATTTAATTTATTTGATTACTTAATTGAAATTAATTATATTAAAAGATTAGATTAAGATTATGGTAGACTAATTATATTGTTATTAATTAATTATATTAAAAGATTAAAATTATAATAGATTTTATTACTCTTTATTTTGATATTAATTTAGATATTTAATTTTTTTATTATTATTTTTATTCTCTTATTCTATGTGTTTATTTTCATAAATCTTGCTAAATAAAATAAAATACTGTATATCTTCTTTTTATTCATCTTTTATATACACATAAAATTTATTAAATTATTTCTCTTCCGTCTAATAATTTTGTTTCTCTTCTATTTATATTCTTTCCTTTAATATTTTATTAGTTCTTATTTTTCTAAATTTTACTTTAATTTATGTATTTGTTCTTATTATACCTAATATTTTTTATTTATGTGTAATATACATTCTTATATATGTTATAGAAATATGATTTGATTCTATTAACTTGCCAAATTTTTTTGAAAAATCTAAAGCTAAAGCACAAAAATATATTTATAGATATTTTACTTTTTTAACTAAAAAATGTAATTTTTTTTGTCATATTTGTTGAAATCCTAAGTTAAATATGAATATTATTTTTGAAATAGAATAATATATTTTAAACTTTTTGTATCTAAAAATAATATTCTATCAATGTTAGAATTATTTAGATAAATAAGTAATAGTAAATATAGAATTATTTAGGATGGATAGAAACTAAGTCCATCTTTTTATTGAAAATATGAATTTAAAAATATTATATTCAATTCTCAATAGTCAACTTCTCGTTGAACCATTGTATGTTCAAAAGAATTTTGAAAAAATAAAATAATTTTAGGTATATAATTTTTTGTAAAAATTTAATTAATTCAAGATATTTATTGTCGTTGATTAAAAAAGCAAATTGAAATGATAATTTAATATTTTTATACTCTTAAAATATTATTTATTTATTTTTCTAGCATTCTTTATCATCCCATGATCATATTAATATAATTTAATTCAATAAAATTATTTATAATCATTTGATTGAATAAAAATTCTGTTTTATCTGAAAATTTTAGAATTTCTCAACCTTGTCCATGTTAAATCATTAAACAATATAACTGAGAGTGTAGAAGCATCCCTTCATTCGAGAGCATGATTGAGATCAGAGAGTTTGGCTCTTATGGTTCTTTGATCTTCGTCAACTAAAATATTTTGTATCCCTGATAGGGCTGAATCACAACTCTGCTGTGAGAAAAGAGCTACGGAGACGAGTTTGATGTGTTAGAGACTAAAATTCTGAAGTCGTTATTTTGAGTGTGACACTCATTAAATCCTAAAACTCAAATAAAATAGTATCTATGGTTTTAATCTCATTTATCCAAATCAAAAGTAATAATGACTTATTTAATTCAACATTTATGATAATAAATGAGATCACTGTTATATAAGTCATTTAATGTGAAATTACTTAATTTGTAATTATAATTAATATATGTATTGCCTATAAATATATTAAGAAATAATAATTTTCTAACAATCTTCTACTTGGGCTATACGCATATATTTTCCTGAGATAATCACATCTTATAAATGGTATGCGCACATCTGAATGTTATTTCCCTAATTACTTTAATAATCTGGTCTGTCTCATATATTAGTTATGAAATTACCGCAACTTTTATCACATTAGTGTCGCAATGAAACCACGATGATCGTCATACTAAAATACTCAACCACATAGATCAAATTTGGATGAGAAAATTCAGAAATTACATACAAAAATGATCTCATGCATGCCTATTTCCAACTGGTCCAACTTGAATAAAAAATTTATTTTATTTGGTGACATACTCAGATGAAACTATAACAGCAATGTCCGGGCTCATAGCGATGGCGACTAAGTGATGAATCTGTGAAAGAAGAAGAGAAAAACTTAACAGACTCACAATGAGAGAGAGAGAGAGAGAGAGAGAGAGAGAGAGAGAGAATAATTTACATAGAGAAAAGGGATTCGACAGGAGAAAGGTGGTGATGGACTCAACAACGACGGTAACGGGATAAACAGCAATGGCGACATGAGCTGTGAAGGAAGATGAGAGCTGTGAAGGGGTAGGAGGCGATGGGCTTACCAACAACGATGACAGGAGCTATAAGGTTTTTTGTGAAGAAGTCGAAAAGAAGAAGACTCTGGGTGAGGATGACTGGGTTTCTCTTACATGGCTATAGAGTATGGAGTGATGTTGTGAATCACTAAATCTGTGATGTGAGACAAATTCTAATTCCTAAAAAGTGTTTATATGTATATATCCGGGGTAGGTATACCATAAACCTGACCATGTCCTGTCCTAAGCAAAATTTGCCTCGACTCAAGTCAAGTTATTATCCTCCCTAACCGGGTATAGGCGGGTGGGTATCGCGTATTCGAATACTCCTGCCAAGTTTAACCACATATTGATGCTCCATTTATTAAGGGTTTACTGCTAGTCAATGAATTGCTACACACAAGGCGAGATTCTAATTTCTAATAGTTATTTAAGCGTACGAGTGAAATGATCACTCAACAAATTCAAATTGATTAAGACAAATACTAATTATTTTTAATATTTTAATATTAAAAATTCTCAGAGTTTAATTTTAATTCTCAGAATAATTTTTTATATATTAAGTTTAATTACTTTATTGATTATTTATAATTTTATCAAATTTGTAATTAAGTTTATATATATAGTTTTAGTTTTATTCCTACATTGTTTTTAGTTTTGCAATTAAATCTTTAACAGAAAATATTAGAATTAACAAAATATTTTTTTCGTAAATTAAAAGTACATATAATTAAAAATCTAACTTAATCTTTAATTATATATTTTTTTAAAAAAATATTTTGTTAATTTTAATATTTTTAATATAAAAAAAATTTAATTATAAAATTAAAAGTAATATAAAAATTTATTTAAAAATATAAAAATTTAATTATATATTTAATAAAATTATAAAAACTAATAAAATAATTAAACCTAAATATTACTGACGACGTACGGCTATATTAGGGATCAATGACAATTTGAAATTGATCGCAATAGTACCCATATTGGAGTGTAATTGCAATTAGAGTAAAAGAGGGATTAAGATCTACTAAAATAAAAAAAAATTGGTAAAATTATAAGGTGAAAAATTAATTATTTTTAAATAAAGATGGTAGAATACATATTTTGTAGAATTTATAAAATTAATAGTAATTTATCTTTTATTTTATTATTTTATCAATTTTGTAAATCGGAATTTTATTAAGAATTTGTTACTAACCACTAAATTAACTTCAACTTGATTAAAAAGTCATTTTTTTAGTGACTTAAATAAACTAAAAAAATAAATAAGAAAAACAAAGGAACTGCTTAAATAGAGGGACAGTCCCGTTTAAAACTATTCTTAAATTCCTCCCAAAGAGAAGGAAGCTCCACATGATGAAGTTGTAAACTCATTGCCATCTTTGTCATGGTGTCTGCTACCGTGTTTGCATCTCTCATAATCAAATATAAGTCCACACGCCAATTCCAATGCATGATATTCCTTATTTTGAACACCAACGGATCAATAAACCCAGAACCATCTTGGTGATTAGTAACAAGATTAAACACTTCACACAATCCATCTTACAAATAACATCTCGTTGACCCACATCCCAAGCTAAGAGATATCCTCTCCAAATAGCAAACAATTCCCCCTGAAGAATATTATTACTCTCTACTAAGACAATGGGCAGAGAAAGAAAGATTAAAAAACTGTGTATTGTGAATTTTTGTTGTGTATATCATTCTTCAGAATCATAGATATATATACAAAGAGAATTCTGTACACCTCACCATAATCCTAACAAACTTGTAAATATCACCAAAGATTCTTATTCTAACGGAATAATTTTGTATGATGAGTCACTACTTCTAGAAGAAAGAGAGGTGGGGAGATATAAAGATGATTTAATCTGGTTGGGCCTGATTTTGCTTCCATTGGGCCAATGAGGATGACTGGTCCAATATGCCCCCCGCAAGCTGGAGGATGGTATATGTCAAGAATCCCCAGCTTGGACAAATTAATGTGAAAAAGTTGAGTAGAGAGAGGCTTTGTGAAGATGTCTGCAAGTTGACCGGAAGAAGGAACAGGAAGTAACTTCATTACCCCAGCTTGAGCCTTTTGATGAACCAAATGACAATCTACTTCCAAGTGTTTAGTGTGCTCATGAAAAACTGGATTCGCCGCAATATGTAAAGCACTTTGATTGACACAAAACAAAAGAGGAGGACGAGCACAAGGAACATTAAGGAACTTCAGCAAATTGAGAATCCATAAGAGCTCGCAAGTGGTACTAGCAAGAGCACGATATTCAGCCTCGGTAGAAGAACGGGCTACAGTGGTTTATTTTTTAGCCTTCCATGATACTAAAGAATCTCCCAAGAAGAAATAATAGCCAGTTAAAGATCTACGTGTATCCGGGCAACCGGCCCAATCTGAATCACTAAAACCACAAATTTGGAGATTAGAACTCCGAGGAAAGAAAAGCCCCCTGTCAGGACTAGTCTTAAGATACCGAAGGACACGGACAGCTGCTTTGTAATGAGCTTGAGTTGGTGTAGCTAAAAATTGACTAAGCTGCTGAGTTGCATAAGTAATATCTGGGCGAGTAGTGGTTAAATAAATCAAGCAACCAACTAAGCGACGATAAACAAAGGGATCTGGAAGAAGAGGACTATCATCTTGAAAAAGTTTAGTTGCACTATCCATGGGAACACTAATGGGCTTAGCTCCCAAAAGACCAGAATCAATCAAAAGATCTAAGCAGTATTTATGCTGTGAAAGTGCAATCCCTTTACTAGAGTGAGCCACCTCAATACCCAAAAAATATTTTAAAGTCTCGAGATCTTTAATCCTAAAATGAGAGTCTAAGGTCCGCTTAATGGCTGTAATCTCAGCAATAGAATTTCCAGTAACCACAATATCATCAACATATATTAACAAGATACATACTTCTCTGCCCACAATCTTAATAAATAGACTATAATCAAAAACAGTCTGTTGATATCCACAAGAAAGAAGAAGAATGGAGAATTTTTCATACCACATTCGACTAGACTGGCACAACCCATACAAGGATTTGTGGAGATGGCAACATGATTTGAAAGACTAGAAGAAAGGCCCGGTGGCAGCTCCATGTGTACCGATTCAAATAAATCGCCATGGAGGAAGCCATTATTGACGTCTAGCTGCTGAATTGGCCATTGTTTAATTGAAGCTAAAGCCAAAACTATGCGGACAGTGGCTGGTTTGACAACTGGTGAAAATGTCTCCAAAAAATCAACCCCCTCAGTCTGTGTGAAACCTTTGGCCACCAAACGTGCTTTGTATCTTTCAATTGAGCCATCTAGACGACGTTTGATTTTATACACCCATCGACAACCTATGGGTTTCACCTTTGGGGGACACTCAACAAGAGACCAAGTTTTGTTTAATTCCAACGCAGCAAGCTCTTCTTTCATGGTAAGGCGCCAATGAAGAACCTGATTAGCCTCCCGGAAGGTTTTTGGTTCATGTTCAGAATGCAGTGATGAAATGTAAGTTCTGTGAGCAAAAGATAGTGAAGAAATTAAAAAAAAACAGAAGAGAGTGGATACCGACAACTTGAGGATGTAGAGGGTTGAGAAGTAAGAGAAGAATTGCAAACATAATCTGACAAGTGAATCGGAGGCCGAGGAAGGCGCTGGCTACGGTGAGGTGGTGGATTAGGCGAGGGTGTGATTATAGGTGATGAGGGGATAGAAGATATGGGTTGGGGATAAGGAGATGAAGAAGACTGAGGATCATGCATGGGAGAAGAAGAAACTTGAAGATCATTTGTAGGAGATGAGGGTTGGGGGTCGTCACGGAAGGTGTGTTTTCAGGGAAGGATGATTGGATGCCATGGGAAGGTGAGGTAAGGTCACGAAAGGGAAAAGGGGAAAAAAAGTTGGTAACGGGTCATTAGGTGAAGTGGAGGAGGCAGTACTGGGAATGAGTGGGTCAAGAGGCATTGGGTTTGAGTTAATGGGTAATGAAGGTTGATTATTGTGTGATGGATCAGAAGAAAGAATGGGCTTAGAAAGTGTGTGAGGACTAATGGATTCTGTGGATGATGAGCTATTTTTGACAAAAGGAAAAATAAATTCATAAAAAACTACATTTTTGGACACTAAAAATTTTTTCTCATTTAAAACATAAACAATATATCCTTTAAAACTATGTTGATAACCGAGAAAAATTGCTTTGTGTGCTCTAGGATCAAATTTAGAATGATTATTTGTCAAAGTAGAAACATAACACAAGAAACCAAAAACTCTAAAGTCATTGAAGTTAGGTGATTTATTAAACAAAACCTCAAAGGGAGTTTTGAATTTAAGAATTGATGATGGCACTCTATTTATCAAATAAACCGCATGGTTAATGGCATAAGACCAAAAATTAAGAGGAATATTTGATTGAAATAGAAGAGCACGAGCAACATTTAAAATATGTTGATGTTTTTGTTCAACTCTCTTGTTTTGTTGAGGTGTTTCAACACAACTTCTTTGATGTATAATACCTTTTGAGGAATAAAAATCATGCAAAAGAAATTCAGGACCATTATTAGAATGAATAATTTTAACCTTGGAATTAAATTGAGTATCCACCAAATTAACAAAATTTTTAACGTGTTGATGTATTTCACTTTTCGATTTTAACAGAATAACCCAAGTAAAATGACTAAAATCATCAACAATTATCAAAAAATATTTGTGATGGTGAACAGAATTTTTACGAAAAGGTCCCTAAATATCCAAATGTAACAATTCAAAACTTTGACTTGCTCTATTTGAACTAAGTGAAAAAGAGAGTTTTCTTTGCTTAGAAAGATGACATACATCACAAGCAATATCATGATGTAAAGAAATAAAATGATATTGTTTATGTAAAATATTAAGACGTTGTCCAGAAAGGTGTCCTAATCGGTAATGCCATAAGTTGGAAGAGGTAAGATGGTTAGAATGTGTGGAGTTTATTGAGTGTGATGGAGAGAAAACTTTATTGTTGGAACCAAACACTTTTTCTAGGACATACAATCCTTCTCTTAATCTACCCAAACCAATCATCTTCAAGTTGTTCGATTCCTGAAAAATACAAAAGAGTTGGGAAAAAGTGAGTTCACAAGACAGCATAGAAGTGAGTTTAGAAATAGAAATTAAATTGAAGTGAAATTGGGACAAATAAAGAATATCATAAAGGATTAAAGATGATGAAAATTTAATAATTCCTTTATAACGTGCAACAACTTGAGAACCATTTGGCATATAAACAATAATTGGCTTAATTTCTGAATATGAAATAAAATGTGACAAATTAGAAACAATATGATCAGTAGCACCCGAATCAATTATCCAAGCACCAGAAAAATATGATTGAGATGCAGCATTATTTAAAATAGAAAAAGTATACGATGAACAAAAGCAATGAGTACCCAAACTTGGGCTAGGAAGAAGCCCAGTTTGAGATGAAATAGAAACTTTTTCATCCCTGTTTTCTGAACAATGAACCTCAGCCCGTTTCAAAAAGGCCAACAAGGTGCTGTGCTGGGCAGGAGTTAAGCCCAAAACCGGTTATGAAGAAGCCCTTGAAGCTGCCCTATCTTGCTGCACCAGGGCATGAGAGGCAGAACTTGGAGAATGTGTAACGGCGCAATTAGAAGCTGAGACAAGGGTCCGGTCGTTGAACCGTGGCTGCCCCGGGTGGCGACGGTGGCCGGGTGGGTACCCGTGTTTGCTATAACAAACTTCCACGGTGTGACCCGCCCTTTCACAGTAGGTGCAAATCTTGGAGGAGGAAGAGGAGCCGCGCCCTGTTCCAGAACTAAAAGAGCGACCTCGCCCAGAAGAAGAATGGCGATTTTCTGCGGCGGCGGCGAGGATCCTTGGCTCTTCCAGAACGCCAAATGAAGCCTGGAGTTGCCGCTCATGTTGAATTACCATGGCAAAAACTTTGGTGACAGGAGGTATCGGATCTAAGAGGAGCAATTGAGAGCGAACAACAGAAAAATGCTCATCAAATCCCTTCAAAAAGCGAATGACAAAATCTTGAGTGCGGTGGTTCTTGGCTGGACAAGAACAAGAAGGAAGAGGTCTGGAATTTTCAAGCTCTTCCCACAAAATCTTTAAAGAAGTGTAGAATCAGTTACAGATTGTGTTCCTTGTTTTAGGGCATATACCTCCTCCTGAAGTTCAGCAATGCGCAGCAAGTCTGTCTGAGAGAAACACTCACGGAGATCATCCCAGACAGTAGAAGCAGTAGAGAGATAAATCACACTATTGGTGATAGATGGAGAAAGGGAATGGTAAATCCATGAGAGCACTAAGTTGTTGCAACGCTCCCATAGTGAAAACTGAGGATCATCAGAGGATGGAGAAGGTAAGCTTCCAGTAAGAAACCCAGATTTATTTTTGGATATGACAGCCATAGAAAAGACTCTGCTCCAGGAATGATAAATGTTTCCTGTGAGCATTGGAGATACAAGAACAGATGTAGGATTTTCACTAGGATGTATATAATATGGACTAGAAAAATCTTGAGAAAGACTCTGTATGGGTGTAGCCATTGAAATTGAGGATGATGAAGAAGACTGATTATTTGGGTTGGTGGTTTTCACCATTGTTGGATATCAACAGAGCTCTAAAAGCTCTGATACCATACTAAGACAATGGGCAGAGAAAGAAAGATTAATAAACTGTGTATTATGAATTTTTGTTGTGTATATCATTCTTCAGAATCATATATATATATATATATATATATATAAAGAGAATTCTGTACACCTCACCATAATCCTAACAAACTTGTAAATATCACAAAAGATTCTTATTCTAACGGAATGATTTTGTGATGGTTTCAGTGGCTAAGAGAAGGGGGGGTTGAATCTTAGCCCCTTTTTTATATTGCTGACACTTGCTGAACTCAGAGGAGACTTTTCTATTTTGGCTCGTCTCTGGACACGAGACTTTTTGTTTTGTCTCGTCACTTGCCACGAGACTTTTTGTTTTGTCTCGTCACTTGGCACGAGACATTTTAGTTTTTGCTCCTGTGCAGTAGAAAATAGAAATGTAGTAGGAGAGAAGAAAGATTACACCCAGATATATCCTGGTTCAGCTGCTAAGTGCAGTGCAGCCTACATCCAGTCTCCATCACAACAATGATGGAATTTCACTATAATCAATCTGATTACAACTTGTAAAGTGCTAACCCAACTTACAAGGGGATTCCCACAGAATCATGAAACACAACATAGATGAACAAAGGAACTCTAAGACATCTATGGCTTTTTCTTTTAATTTTGCACTCTCTGCCTTTTTTTGCTCTATGGCTTTTTCATACAAACCTCACTGTTTGCCTTTTTTCCATGAGACTCAAGACATGACAAAATTAAACAGAAAAATACAAAACTGAATACATTGAAGGAGAAGAGAAAACTGTTAGCTCAGGTAGCTCTGAGAATACTGTGCCTTGCACTCTCAAATTTTCTCCTTGCTTCAAACAGTGGCTGTCCACCCTTATTATAGAAGAGGGGAGCCTCCACTTATTGAAGCCAAAACCGAACCAACTTCTTCCTCCTTCAACAAACAGAAACCGGTTCGGCCACATAGAGAGAGAAGAGATAACCATGCAAAACCCAACATGCAATTACCTCTGGACCTTTCTTGATCATCACCCTTCATCAATCCGAGCTCTCCATTCTTGGCTTGCTCTCCAAGATGGATTTCTGGCCCTTGATGCTTCATGATGATAATGACTTCATCTGCTTCAATCTCTGCCTCAACCATCACTTCGCCACTCTAGCTACTCCCTGTGGTGGTTAACCAGAATCAAAGACAAGCCATACTTCAAGAATCTCCTCCATGCTGGCCGAATCTTCTTCGTCCATTTTTGAGCATGAAAGGCTCAAGATACATCACCAAATCTAACCAAATATAGTGAATATCTCAGCCACAGCTCATTTTTATTTTAGTATGTTTTCTTGCCATCATTAGCTTGATGGTCTTGATGCATGCAACTTCTTCTTTTTGATAGTTGATGAACATTGCTTCCATTGTTTCCTGGACAAGGAGCGAAAGAAGAAGAAGAAAGAGATGAGAGAGAATGTGAAGTTAAAGTAAAAGCAATTAAATGAAGATGAAACATATTGATAGATTGCTTTTACTTCCCTTGCTTTGAGTAGCGTATAGCATTAATCATAATGATTCCCATCAAATCAAAGTCAAGTTCTCTCTCATGTTTCCAATGCTAACATATTAGGATTTGAAATCCATTCTTAACAAGAGATGGAATCCATTGGAAAGCATGAAGCCATTTAGCTTTCATTTAAACTTGGTTTCGGACCAAGCTTGGAAACTTTCATCAAAATAATGTTGGGCTTGGTAGCATTAGGATTTAATCTGGCCCAAATGATAGCATTTGCTTTCTTGATGAATATTGGATTCGGATCATGCATGGAAACATTCATCAAAATTCAAATTGGGCTTGGTAGCAATAAAGCTTAATCTGACCCAATAAAATTTTGATTCCTTCAAACTAATTGGGCTTTTGAGTTCTGGCCCAATTAATTACAACAATTCAGCCACATAATGTAGAGAACATATAGCAAGGTCTGATTGTGTATTTTGATTTGGGCCTGCTGCAGATTTTATTTTTCGGCCCAAATTAAAACCTGCATCACAAAATTATTAATTAACATATGTTAAATGAGAATCAAATTAATAATTTTGTAATTAAATATTTAATAATGTTTAGTCATCACAAATATTAATTTAGAGTTTTCCAAACTCATCAATCTCCCCCTTGATGACAAACATTATTAAAATTGAAATGGAAAGAAATTTAATGATTGAGTAAAGAATACTCCCTTTGATTTTGAATTTCTCCCCCTTTCTAAATGTCACATTGCTCCCCCTTGATGTATGCTTATTTTACCAAGGGAAGCACTAACCTGTAACATTTAAATCAAGCTTCAAGTAACAATGTTATTTAGCATATTTTATGATGCTAAATGCTTGATTTATGAGCAGTTTTAATTGATAATCAAAACTCATTTGATATCATAAACTGATTTACTGCTCAAACTTTTTCAAACAAAAATTTATCAAATATTTTCCAAACATTTCCTGTTAGTATATCAGAGCAAAACAAAATGATGGAAAAATATTTGAAGTACACATGATCAAAACAAGGCAGTTTTAATACATTACACAATTTAAAGGAACTGCCAAAAATAAGTTTTTAATTCAATAAGTTTATCAATCAGGCATCAAAGATAAATCAAACATCATTATAAACCAAATGACAAATGAGTATTAACTAATCATGATAAACCAAATACAGCTTAAGCAGCAACCATAGTGAATGCAATAACAACATGCATTCTTTGAACAAGGGTGATCATGAATTTTCAATTTTGAAAATTTCATCCCCTGTTCCCCTGTTTTTCCAGCTCAGCCACTGTTTCTTCCAATTTCAATTTTGGAACCTAAATTTCCTCTCCCTTTTGTCATCATGGGGGCACCTGCACAAAACATGATCAAACATAGCAAAATATTCAAAACAAAGTAGCAAGAGTATATCACAGTATCCTAGAGATTATCCTAGAGCAGTGAGTATCAAGTCATGCTCATACAAAAAACAGATTGAGCCTAATGGAGCCAATATCAAACAGAGTAAAAAAAATTCACTAATCATCAGAGAAATTAATTTCTTCTTCTGCAGCATCTCCTTCATTGTCATCTCCCAAATCTTCTTTAAAATGTTCCATCATCAGATTGACCCTGTCTTTGCAATTTTTCCAAGCTTTCTCACTCTCATAAGCTTGCTTGCGGGCTTCTTTGTTTGACCGATACATCAAATCTGCCATGTTCGAAAATTCTCCCAAAATCTGTTTGATGGACTTGATTGTTTTGGAAGATTCTGGTCTGCCTTCATAGTCACTATCCGATGCAGCAGATTTTCGCCCTTTGGTTTCCTTAGTTGCTCCTCCTCCTCTGATTGAAGACACCTTGTTTTCTACAGCCTCATTCAACAAATCAACTTTAAAGTACTCAAATATTCTAGTTAAAAACATACCATAAGGCAGGTTAGCCTTTCTGGTGCTTCTAACAGAATCCCACATGTGCCTAATCATAATATAACCAAAGGATATAGGAGTAGAGGTAACCAAAGCGAATAAGATGAGACAGTCAGAAAATGTTACTCGGTTGTGTGAGCCGCTTTGGGGGTTAGAATATGAGTGATGATGCGGTGAAGCAGGGAATTAACCGGTCCTAGAGCTTTGTGCGTTGGAATGGTGCCATGCAATCCAGAAAGGTTCTCGCAAATGTGCTTGAGAACAGTCTTGTATGGAACTCCAACTTGTGTGTCCCATTTTTCCACCATATATGCTCGCGGTCCTTCATCCTTGAACCCAAGGGCTGCTCCAATTGTCTCAGCATCAAGGACTATTTGAACCCTTTTGACATAGGAATGAAGAGTGCCGTCGATGAGCCGCAGATTGGCATAAAACTCTCGAACAAGACCAGGGTAGACTGGTTTTTGGATGAGGAGCAGAGGCTTCCAGTTGAGGAGTTCAAATAGAGAGGAGATGTTGATGCCCTTGTTGGTGAGATTTTCAAGGCTAACAAGATAGGTTGTGCACAAATGACGCTTTTCCATAACCTCTTTATGAAACTCAAAAGAGGTGCAAGAGTTAAATCTGCTTGGATCAAAGTGGGAGTGAGTCTTGCCATACTTGTCTCTGAATTCCATGGATTCCAAGTTTGGAGGTTCAGTAGTGTCATTGAGTGCAAACTCCTGATTCTTCTGGGAGCTTTTTCCAGGAGTAGTCCGCTTCAGTGATGAGGGTGGAGGTGAAGGAATGGGAGAAGTATAAGATTCTTGCTCTTCTTCCTCTTGGGGCTCCTTGTTCTTCCTGTTTCGTCCTCTTCCGGAACTCTTTTGTGCCACTACCTTTCTTCTCATGGCTTCGGTTTGTTTGGTTGGGGGTGAGGGAGAGGATGAGGAAGTAGAATGTATGTGGATGTGAGTGTGAGTTCGGGGTGTTGATGGTTTTTGAGAAAGAAGAATTCTTTCACTCTTTCTTGGCGCGGTCTTCTTTTTCATGGTAATGGGAAATGAAATATGAAAGGTTGGGGGTGATAACCGAATTGAGAGGGAGAGAGAGAGAGACAAGGTGGGTGAACACATTTAATGGGTTTTGGAAAGAGAATATGGAGAGTAATGACCATTAGTGGACGGTTAATGACCATAATGGGTGGTTATTATCCAAAAAAATGATTTCCCTCTTAACTTTTGAAATCTAAAACTGAAAAGTTGTTGCCTTAAATCAAGGGATTAGATGGGGAGAGGAGTTTGATTTGACAATAACCACTTCCAAGAAGATTTGATGACACAAGAGGAAGATTCTTATTTGTAGAGAGATAACTACCATAACTGTTAAGGTGGGGTCAAGGAATTTTTGGTGGGGCCCATAAATTTTGAATTCTGCGTTGCCTCCCCCTTGACCACAGCTCTTCCATCATGCCATTATTTTTATCTCGTCCAAACCTACGAGCAAAACTGAAGAGAGTCACAAATTCACAGATTTTCAATAAAACTTAAATCACACATTCCCAAACTTTTTCTTAAGGTACAGAATCTGTCTTCATAGAGGGGTTTTGTAAAAATATCAGCAATTTGGTCTTCAGATTTTACAAATTGAATATCAATAGTTCCCTTTTGCACATGTTCTCTAATGAAATGATATTTAATTTCAATGTGCTTTGTTCTTGAATGCAAAACAGGATTTTTTGAAATGTTTATAGCACTCATATTATCACAAAATAAGGGTATACTATTGATTTTTAATTTGTAATCTTCTAATTGTGTTTTTAACCAAATTAATTGAGTGCAACATGCAGATGTGGAAATGTATTCTGCTTCAGCTGTGGATAAAGCTACTGTGCCTTGTTTCTTGCTTGACCACATATTGAGTGAGCTTCCAAGGAAGCAACACATTCCGGACGTGCTTCTTCTATCCACTCTATCTCCCGCATAATCTGCATCACAAAACCCTACTGCACAAAATTCATCAGATTTAGGATACCACAAGCCATAATCACAAGTTTCCTTAATGTATCTAATGATGCGTTTAACAGCCGTAAGATGGGATTCTTTTGGGTGAGATTGAAATCTTGAGCATACACCCACACTTTGAACAATATCCGGTCTAGAGGAGGTAAGGTACATGAGTGAACCTATCATTCTCCTATACCTTGTTTCATCCACATCTTGACCATCATCATCCTTTTCAAGTTTTGTGTTGGGATGCATTGGTGTACCCATTGCTTTGGAGTTTTCTAGGCCAAACTTTTTAATAAGTTCTTTTGCATATTTTCCTTGGTAAATAAAAGTACCACTAGGAGTTTGTTTAATTTGGAGGCCAAGAAAGAAAGTAAGCTCTCCCATTAAACTCATTTCAAACTTACTAGTCATGAGTTTTCCAAACTCTTCACACAAGGAAATGTTGGCCGAACCAAATACAATGTCATCAACATAAACTTGAACAAGGAGTATATCATCATTAGATGCTTTAATGAATAAAGTAGTGTCGGTGGTACCCCTTTGAAATTTATTTTCCAACAAGAAGGTACTAACCCTTTCATACCAAGCTCTTGGAGCTTGTCTAAGACCATAAAGAGCCTTAGTTAATTTGAAAACATGATTTGGAAACTCTTTATGTTCAAAACCAGGGGATTGTGCCACATACACTTCTCTATCAATAAATCCATTAAGGAAAGCACATTTAACATCCATTTGAAACATTTTGAAACCTTTATGGGCGGCATAGGCAAGAAGCAACCGAATTGGTTCCATTCTAGCTACCGGAGCAAAAGACTCATCAAAATCTATACCCTCTTCTTGATCGTAACCTTGGGCCACTAATCTAGCCTTGTTACGAACAACTTGTCCATCCTCACCAAGTTTATTTTTAAATACCCACTTAGTACCCGTTACCTTTATACCATCCAAATAAGGTACTAATGTCCAAACCTCATTCTTGTCAAATTGAGCTAGCTCCTCTTGCATGGCCTTGACCCATGATGGATCTTCAAGAGCTTGTTTGACATTGTTGGGCTCCATTTGTGACAAGAAAGCAAAGTTGCTAGGTTCGGTTTGCCTTTTGGTGGAGGATCTTGTTGTTACACCATGAGAGGGATCACCAATTATGAAGTCATGAGGATAACCCCTCATAGACTTCCACTCTCTAGGCTTTCGGATAGGTGTAGAGCTTTGATGAACTTCTGGTGGTCTCACTATTTCAGTTGCTCGTGTCTGCTTAGGAGATAAAATGAAAGTGTCTCCTCCAATCTGACGAGACAAAACTGGACTGGCAGATTCGTCATTCTGGACAGATTTGGGATTTTCTTTGCTTGTTCCAGCTCCTTCATCATCTGAATCATTATCTATCACAGTACTGGGAATTAAGTTAGAATCACAAAAAGTAACATGTATGGATTCCTCTATTGTCCTATGCTCCTTGAGATAAACTCTATAGGCCTTGCTTGTGGTGGAATATCCAACAAACATTCCTTCATAATATTTTGGATCAAACTTTCCAAGATTTTCTTTATTATTAAGCACAAAACATTTGCATCCAAAAATATGAAAGTACTTAAGATTTGGAGGGGTTCCTTTCCATAGCTCATATGGTGTTTTCTTTAACCCTTTTCTAATGATTGTTCTATTCAAAATATAGCATGCTGTGTTTACAGCCTCAGCCCATAAGAATTTAGGAATTTCACTCTCACATAACATAGCCCTAGTCATTTCTTGAAGGCTTCTATTCCTTCTTTCAACCATCCCATTTTGTTGGGGGGTTCTAGGACATGAAAAATTATGAGAAATCCCTAAGTCATCACAGAATTTTTCAAAATCTTGATTTTCAAATTCTCTTCTATGATCACTTCTTAAATGGGCAATTTTCAAATCCTTTTCATTTTGAATTTTCTTACAAAGGGTGGAAAAGGCATGAAAGGCATCATTCTTATGAGCAAGGAAAAGTACCCAACCAAATCTAGAGTAATCATCTACCACTACAAGACCATAATATTTACCTCCTAAACTTTGAGTTCTAGTAGGACCAAAAAGATCAATATGTAACATTTCCAATGGCCTTTTGGTTGAGATTCCATCTTTTGATTTAAAAGAGGATTTTACTTGTTTGCCTAATTGACAAGCGTCACAAGTAAGATCCTTATCAAACTTGATGTTTGGGATTCCTCTAACCAAATTTCTTTTGACTAGCTTAGAAATTTGATACATGCTAGCATGTCCCAACTTTCTATGCCAAAGCCATTTTTCAGATTCATAAGATGTGAAGCATGTTACATTTTGTTCCTTTAAATTCTCAAGAGTTAATCCATACACATTGTTACATCTTTTAGCTTCAAGAAGAACATCCCCAGTTTTCTCACACACAACTAAACAAACAAATTTCTTAAAGATAACTTCAAATCCCAAATCACAAAGTTGACTAACACTAAGCAAATTATGTTTCAAGCCATGTACAAGGAGAACATCATTTATACAAGAAGAAAAATTTTTACTAACTTTCCCAACAGTCACAATTTTTCCTTTTGCATCATCACCGAAAGTGACAAGTCCTCCATCATAGTCATCAAGTTTTATGAAGAAGGTTGCCTTTCCGGTCATATGCCTAGAGCATCCGCTGTCCATATACCACATATTTTCCTTCTTTTTGGATGCTAGGCACACCTACAAAACAAGCTCAAGTAACCTTAGGTATCCAAATCTTTTTGGATCCTTTTACGTTAAACCATCTTCTATGTCCTAAGCCATTGTAATAAAAAACAATTTTATAAACCTTGTCACCAACCATTCTTTCACCGAAAAAGCATTGAATGGGAAAGTGTCCATTCCGATTGCATAGTCTACAAAACCTTGGAGTTGCCATTTTGTTAAAGTAGGTGGGATCTTGAAATCTTGTGTCATTAGAAGATGAAGCAATATTTTCAAAATGTGAATTTTCAGATTTATAGAACCCCAACCCAGCCTTATCATAAAGAGGTTTTTGACTAGCCAAGATGTGATTTAAACTTTCAGAACTTTGTGTAAACTTGGCCAAGTCTTCCTTAAGTCTTTTAACCTCTTTAAGCAACTCTTCATTTTGCTTAAAACAATCCACATATGCAAGAACACAATGGTTACTTTCACAGCTCCTAACTTGGGCTCTTAACTGCTTATTCTCTTCAACAAGATCACAAGCAGTTTTGGCCTCTCTCACTTTCTCTTTTAGAAAACTGTTTTCAGCCTTAAGAATGGTGTTTTGTTGTTCAAGTTCTTGATTTTCCAGCAAAAAACATCTTATTTTTTCAGAAAGGTGGTCTATCATAAGATGAAGATCTTCAGTGTTAGGGTTATGAAAGACTACCTGATCTATGTGGTCTGTTATGAGACATGTTTGTGACTTGGTCTCGGTTTCTTCATCATCATCATCAGAGTCATTCTCCAAGTCTTCCCATGTGGCCATCAGTCCTTTCTTCTTTCCTCTTTTCGGCTTTTCCTCCTTCTTCAGCTTGGGACAATCAGATTTGAAATGCCCCATTTCCTTACAATTGTAGCAAGTTACTTTGCTAAGGTCTTTCTTCACTCTCCTTGTGCTGCTGCCTTGCCTTTGAGCTTAGCCATTTTCCTGAATTTTTTTGCAAATAACACAAACTCATTTTCAGAAGAGTTATCACTGGATTCATCATCCAAAGGGTTAGTCACAGAAGAAAATGCAATTCTTTTCTTTTTTGTATCTTTTTTCAAATAGGTATTTTCAAAAGCAAGAAGATTTCCTCTCAAATCATCAAGTGTCATGGAGTCTAAGCTACTGCTCTCAGAAATAATTAAAGCTTTAGTTTTCCACTCTTTTGTGAGACATCTCAACAATCTTCTCACTAGCACAGAATCAGAATGTGTAATTCCCAGAGCATCTAAGCCAACAATAATGGAGTTGAACCGTTCGAACAGTTCATCAATGGACTCTCCTTCCTTCATTGCAAACATTTCATATTCTCTATTTAGCATATCTGTCCGAGTCTTCTTTACAATGGTGGTTCCTTCATGGGTGATTTGCAATTTGTCCCAGATTTCCTTTGCCGTTGTGCATCTTGATACCCGTCGGTACTCCTCGAAACTTATAGCACAGTTGAGCAGATTTATTGCCTTGGCATTTAACTCTACCTTCTTCCTATCTTCTTCTGTCCATCTTGCTTCTGGTTTGAGAGAAACAACTCCTTCGGCACTTGTAACAGTTGGATATTGTGGTCCTTCCAAGATGATTTTCCATAGTCTGTAATCCACTGCTTGTACAAATATCTTCATCCTCTCCTTCCAATAGGTATAATTTTTCCTATTGAAAAGAGGGGGTCTGTTGCTTGATTGACCTTCAGTTAGATTATAAGACACCACATTTGCGCCACTGTTTTCTGCCATGAGGATCTTTGCTCCAAGCTGCAAAGCTTGATCTCTTTGAGACCAAGCTCTGATACCAATTGATGGTTTCAGTGGCTAAGAGAAGGGGGGGTTGAATCTTAGCCCTTTTTTTATGTTGCTGACACTTGCTGAACTCAGAGGAGACTTTTCTGTTTTGGCTCGTCTCTGGACACGAGACTTTTTGTTTTGTCTCGTCACTTGCCACGAGACTTTTTGTTTTGTCTCGTCACTTGGCACGAGACATTTTAGTTTTTGCTCCTGTGCAGTAGAAAACAGAAATGTAGTAGGAGAGAAGAAAGATTACACCCAGATATATCCTGGTTCAGCTGCTAAGTGCAGTGCAGCCTACATCCAGTCTCCATCACAACAATGATGGAATTTCACTATAATCAATCTGATTACAACTTGTAAAGTGCTAACCCAACTTACAAGGGGATTCCCACAGAATCATGAAACACAACATAGATGAACAAAGGAACTCTAAGACATCGATAGCTTTTTCTTTTAATTTTGCACTCTCTGCCTTTTTCCGCTCTATGGCTTTTTCATACAAACCTCACTGTTTGCCTTTTTTCATGAGACTCAAGACATGACAAAATTAAACAGAAAAATACAAAACTGAATACATTGAAGGAGAAGAGAAAACTGTTAGCTCAGGTAGCTCTGAGAACACTGTGCCTTGCACTCTCAAATTTTCTCCTTGCTTCAAACAGTGGCTGTCCACCCTTATTATAGAAGAGGGGAGCCTCCACTTATTGAAGCCAAAACCGAACCAACTTCTTCCTCCTTCAACAAACAGAAACCGGTTCGGCCACATAGAGAGAGAAGAGATAACCATGCAAAACCCAATATGCAATTACCTCTGGACCTTTCTTGATCATCACCCTTCATCAATCCGAGCTCTCCATTCTTGGCTTGCTCTCCAAGATGGATTTCTGGCCCTTGATGCTTCATGATGATAATGACTTCATCTGCTTCAATCTCTGCCTCAACCATCACTTCGCCACTCTAGCTACTCCCTGTGGTGGTTAACCAGAATCAAAGACAAGCCATGCTTCAAGAATCTCCTCCATGCTGGCCGAATCTTCTTCATCCATTTTTGAGCATGAAAGGCTCAAGATACATCACCAAATCTAACCAAATATAGTGAATATCTCAGCCACAGCTCATTTTTATTTTAGTATGTTTTCTTGCCATCATTAGCTTGATGGTCTTGATGCATGCAACTTCTTCTTTTTGATAGTTGATGAACATTGCTTCCATTGTTTCCTGGACAAGGAGCGAAAGAAGAAGAAGAAAGAGATGAGAGAGAATGTGAAGTTAAAGTAAAAGCAATTAAATGAAGATGAAACATATTGATAGATTGCTTTTACTTCCCTTGCTTTGAGTAGCGTATAGCATTAATCATAATGATTCCCATCAAATCAAAGTCAAGTTCTCTCTCATGTTTCCAATGCTAACATATTAGGATTTGAAATCCATTCTTAACAAGAGATGGAATCCGTTGGAAAGCATGAAGCCATTTAGCTTTTATTTAAACTTTGTTTCGGACCAAGCTTGAAAACTTTCATCAAAATAATGTTGGGCTTGGTAGCATTAGGATTTAATCTGGCCCAAATGATAACATTTGCTTTCTTGATGAATATTGGATTCGGATCATGCATGGAAACATTCATCAAAATTCAAATTGGGCTTGGTAGCAATAAAGCTTAATCTGACCCAATAAAATTTTGATTCCTTCAAACTAATTGGGCTTTTGAGTTCTGGCCCAATTAATTACAACAATTCAGCCACATAATGTAGAGAACATATAGCAAGGTCTGATTGTGTATTTTGATTTGGGCCTGCTGCAGATTTTATTTTTCGGCCCAAATTAAAACCTGCATCACAAAATTATTAATTAACATATGTTAAATGAGAATCAAATTAATAATTTTGTAATTAAATATTTAATAATGTTTAGTCATCACAAATATTAATTTAGAGTTTTCCAAACTCATCATTTTGTATGATGAGTCACTACTTCTAGAAGAAAGAGAGGTGGGGAGATATAAAGATGATTTAATCTGGTTGGGCCTGATTTTGCTTCCGTTGGGCCAATGAGGATGACTGGTCCACACCCCATCTGCCAACTCTCATTACAATCTCTAATAACGTAAACAAAACCAACACTGTCACCTGAACCAGGATAACTAACATCACAATTAATCTTGAAAGTACCAATGAATGAGAAATTCTAAAAACCATTTAGAACAGAGGAAATGGATATACTTTGTAATTCAAAAATATTCCTAAACTCCTTTTCTGAAGTTAATGTCAGACAAATTACTTTTTTCAGAGACCAAGTCTTATAAGGATTAAAGATGTCATTATTCCTTGCTTGTCATATTCACCAAAGTCTTGAAAAGAACTTAAATGGATATTCTCTGCTATGATGCAACAACCAATTCTTCAAATAATTCGGAGGATGACAAAAAATATTCAATTTATGTCACACAAATTGAATTTTTGGACAATCTCAAATATAATATAAAACTAATTTCTGGCTAAAAAGATATCTTGATGTCATTAAAAAGCCATATATAATCATAGAACTGTCCATATTTATTTGTATTCAAAATAGCCAAGCACGGGACAAAACACAAAAGTGTAGCTCAACATCACAACGTACGGAGACTCTCATCGACACTGCATGGTACGGCGTTGGAAATTGGAACCATTATTAAATCAAACTACACCTCAGCCTATGCAAGACGTAGCATTAGTTGTAAACTACTAATCTGGCTACCTCTCCCACAGTCCCACTATTAATTGGAGAAGTAAAATAGGCTGACTCACTCCCACAAAAAAAAAAAAAAAAAAAAATTCGATAAACAATAAAAAGTTGTTTAAATTTATTTTGTTTTATATTTATAAATTATAAAATTTTATAAATATATAATTATAAATATTACATATATAAAATTATGAATATTAAATTAAAAAATTTAATTAACATATATTTTAAAAACACAAGTTAAAATTATTAATTAAAAAATTTATAAAAAAGATAAAATTAATGTTTCATATATTTATATATTTATTAAAATAATGAATTTGTAAATAATAATCTTAAAACACATAATAATTAAATTTTAGGTTATATAAAATAATTTTAAATTATTTTTTTTTAGTATTATTGGTTCATCCTATTATACGGTTTTGTCAAAGCTTGTCATCAAATGAGTCGAATCTATGTTTTTCACTCTGTAATAAGTTTAAAATAATATAACAGTCAAACATTTCTTTTCTTGGAATGAAAAGTTGGTAAATTGATCTTGTGTTTGTTAAATTTTTAAATTTAGCTAACATGATATATTAAAATTACTATTAATAAAAAATTTTAAATATTTTAATAAATATATAATAAATATATTAAAAATCTAATTTTATATTTTTTATAATTTTTTATTAATAAATTTAAATTGTGCCATGAAAGTACATTATATATAATTTGAAAACCCAAAATTCTTACAGAAATCTTGGTTGACTAGTAGTTTTTCATGTAATAATCATTTAAAAGACAAAAAATTCAAGTATCTTTTTATTTTTGATAGAAATAGTGATTTTTTTTAATTCGGATTTTATTTCAGTCTGAAAACAAAAATTTTATGCCAAAAACATAAAGCATATCCTCAAAAACAACAGAACACTATAGTAACAGATGATTGTATCACATCTGTTGGCACATCCTTTACTTTTCAAAACGACAAGGAGGAATGGGGTTTAAGAACTTTCAAACGGTCAATATATATAACTTTTCTGCTTAAGATTATAGAAATTCATGACAGAATCCTCTGCCCTTTGGATGCAAGTGATGAAAAGCAAGTATAGTAGACACAATACAAGAAGGTTTGAAGTCAAGATGAAGCCTTTGAACTCTCTTTTCTGTTGAGTTTAAAGTAAAACAATAATAATTATTAGATGATGATAAAATATTATTAGTTGAATTAAAAGCCTAAATATTTTTGTAATGTGTGTAGTTATTATGCAGAAAGATAAAATACAATCAAACAAGTCTAAATTTCATTGCAAACAAATTATTATCTCTTGAAACCCATAACCCACGTTAAATACCTTTAAAACAAGGATGTTTCAAGAGCAAAATGGCATGTTTAGAAGTGGATTCAAGTAAAGTGAAAAAGTGATTCACCAAGTTTAAGCATTGAAAGGGAAAAAAGGAAAGATCAAAGTTGGAGGAAAAAGAAAAATCAAAATCGGATTTGGTGCAGAGGCTAATCAAAGAAGTTGAGTTATCATCTTTATGCAACTACTATAGTTTGTTGAAACTACTACTTTTTTTGCTGTACATTTTTTGGCAAGAAGAAGAAAATTGAGGTTATATTTCTCTGCTGCAAATCAAAGACCAAAATTAAAACTTAAAGCTAAAGAATAATCAATGGTGCAAATCTTTGAAGTCAAAAGAAAAGGGAGAAAGAGAAATAGCTAGGTCAGATTCTAAGACAAACTTTACTAGCCATGAAACTTTGTTGCAGTCTTATCTCTTCTCTGCGTCTCTTCTCTGATTTTTAGGGAAGAAGACAAAGTCAAAGGTGTTTTATTAATTGATATCCTCACCAAACTCAAGTTTTAGAAGCTTTACTCTTATAAAATAAACAACTAGAAATTAAAGTACGGAAAGAGAGCACACTGTTTGGGTATTCATAGCACTTTAGCTATACCTTCTTTTCCTTCATGGTTTTACATTGAAATTTTTGTTTTTCAGTTTTATCTTTCTTTGTTTCAAATCAATGGAAAAAGACAAATCTATAAGGTATCAGTAAAAGTCATTAAGAGAAAAGATAAAGAGAGTAACCTTGGAGAAAAGACAGAAATTATGTCAATCTCTTTTGTTATCATTTCTATTTTGTATTCATGAAAACGAGAGATTTTCTTTGCTAATTTGGGTGAGCACTTAGTGTTGAGAGTTTAGAGAGTGAACCTAGCCAAATAAAGCATGATTAGAAATTTGGTTTATCCCTGATAGGATTAGGTAGAATCCTTTAGAATTGGTGTTTATAAATCTTTGAAAAAGATAGTGAAATTTTCACCATAGTTGTAGTGGAGACTGGATGTAGACCACATTGCACATGGTGATTGAACCAGGATATATAGCTGTGTTATTTTCTCTTCTCTATTCTTTCTGATTTGTTCATTATGAGACAAAATGAAATTGTCTCATGCATAATCAACTTTATTGTCGTCACAGTAACACATAGAGTTAATTTCTCTTTTTTGCTCTGTTCCTGTTTTATTTGTTGACAGACAAAATAAAGTTATCTCCTGCATAATCAACAATACAGACTTTACAGCAACTTAGTCTTAAATCCTGATTTGAAGTTTAAAGTGTACAAAATTAAAAGAGGCCATAAATTCAGCCCCTTTCTTTAAGCCATTGAGAACTTTCACTCTCCAACATAACATCCTTAACTATTTGAATAGACCTTAGGAAGTACAGGTTTAACACACTTTTAGAAAGGCAAACAAGTGTGCTGACTGCTTATCGAGACAAAGTCAAAAACGCAATTCAGGATTCAAGGTTTTAGACATTCCTCTTGGGTTGATCTAGGTCCCTTGCTTATTGATCATAGAAATAGGGCCTCTTTGTTCCTTCGTTTTCTATAGTATTTTCCAATTTGACATTTAATTATTAATCTATCATGGATTTAAGCTCAGTTTAAGGGTCTGTTATTGGCTAATGGGTCACTCTATATACAAGACAAAATCCGAACCCCAACACTTACTTAAATGGATGAGTAAGCTAACTATTCAATCAAGCCAAATTAATTGAAATGACCTCTATATCTCGCATAATTGCCTTTGTGTTATCCTTTCTCTTCATGCTTAGGCTCCTTTTAATTGCCTAAAAAAAACATTAGCCTGTCAAGTTAGTCTACCTTATCCGTCAAAACTCACCAATTAAATAAGTTTAGCGTGCGGGCATATTTATTTTTTTGATTATGTTAGTATATACTAAAATTAACTATTAAAATTAGTTATTTAGTATAAAACATATGTTAGAATATAAATATACATTAAAAATAAATTAAACCATATATATAAATATATTAGTAACTGATTTTAGTGACTGATTTTAGTGTACGAATAATATTTTTATTATTTTTTTATGTAGACTTTATTTCTTAGCCGAACTCGTCTCTTTTGACAAGTTAGACATGCTAGACGCGTATTGTTACGTGAGCTAATGAGTCATGTGTAATAGTTAGCAAGCTAACCAGTTAGGAGTTGCAGATATAAGCAGATTCTGTTAGTGAGTAATTAGGAAATAAGTTTGTTAGAGTGCTGACTAGATAGTTAGTTATGCAGCTCACTAAGTTGCTGCTATTTATTAGCTAAGAAAGGTGAATTGAGTTAGTTTTTTTGTGCAATCAGAAAATAAATTCAAGTGGGGCAGAGTTGTGACAACAAAACACACTCTCCTCTGTTTTCAAGCTTCGTGAAGTTCTTCCTTCATCTCCCCTGAACTCACCATTTCAACATGGTGCAGTGAGCGTGGAGGGGAATGATGATAAAAGGTTGAGGAACTTCAAAAGAAGTCTGCAGCACATTTCTTCATTCTTTGTCTTCTTCTTCTTACAAAATCAATTTTCTCTCATTTTTCTCATCTAATTCTTCTCCTCTTCCCTTAAACTTAATCGATAGAGACTGATGAGATTTGCGTTGTCGTGCATCAATTCGGCACTGTCAAACATTTCCGATCAGCGAGATTGAGGGAAGAAGTTCAGAATCTGCATCAACAAGATTCATTGATTCGATTATGAAATTAGGGTTTGCGAACAAGAGGCGATGGAACATGAAGGCATTCCATCGGTTCCTTCAGTAGACATTCATGCACTTGCTGCGTTGGTGAATCAGATCAACATGATGAACCAATCAAGCACGAATAAAGGTCAATCAAATCCAGCATTGGATCCGGTGAGTCCTTATTTCTTGCATCCTGGAGAAAATCCAGGATCAGCCATAGTTGCTGTTAAATTGGTAGGGAGTAACTTTCAACAGTGGGAAAGAGACATGTGGAGAGCATTGAAGTCCAAGAACAAGCTGAAATTTGTGGATGGATCGATTCAAAGACCATCAGAGGATGATGTATTGTTTGAGGCATGGGACCATTGCAACACATACATTGCTTCTTGGATCAATCACTCTCTAAGCCCTGAAATTGCTCAAAGCGTCATGTGGATTAACTCAGCCGAAGAATTATGGAAGGAATTGAAGCATAGGTACAGTCATGGTGACATGTATAGAATAGCAGAATTGGAAGAAGAATTATTTGCAACCAAGCAAGGAGATGCATCAGTAACTGCCTACTATACTAAGCTAAAATCGATTTGGGAGGAATTGAAAAATTTACGTCCAATTCCAAACTGTTCAAGATGTGTGGAGAAGTGCACTTGTGAGGTGAACATAATGAGAGGTTACAAGGAAAAATCTAGAACAGTTAGGCTTTTGAGAGGTCTTAACGAACAATTTTCAACTGTGAGATCTCAGATTATGCTGATGGAGCCGTTACCTATGGTGGATGTAGCCTTTGCGTCCTTGTTGCAACAAGAGCGGTAGCTGAACCTGAATGAAGTAATGGAAGAAAAGGCATTGTTAATTGATGAGTGGATATTTTATACGCTTTTTGGGGTTAATTTCATATAGATTTTAGTATGTTTTAGTTGGTTTTTAGTTTATTTTCATTAGTTTCTAGGAAAAATCCACATTTCTGGACTTTACTATGAGTTCGTGTATTTTTCTATAATTTCAGGTATTTTCTGGCTGAAATTGAGGGAGCTGAGCAAAAATCTGATTCAGGCTGAAAAAGGACTGCTGATGCTGTTGGATTCTGACCTCCCTGCACTCAAAATGGATTTTCTGGAGCTACAGGACTCCAAATGGCGTGCTTCCAATTGCGTTGGAAAGTAGACATCCAGGGCTTTCCAGAAATATATAATAGTCCATACTTTTCTCAAGGATAGACGACGTAAACTGGCGTTCAACGCCAGCTCTCTGCCCAATTCTGGCGTCCAGCGCCAGAAACAAGTTGCAAGTTGGAGTTCAACGCCAGAAAAGGATCCAAAGCTGGCGTTGAACGCCTAAAACAGCCCCAGGCACGTGAGAAGCTTTAGTCTTAGCCCCAGCACACACCAAGTGGGCCCCAGAAGTGGATTTCTGCACTATCTGTTATAGTTTACTCATTTTCTGTAAACCTAGGTTACGAGTTTAGTATTTAAATAACTTTTAGAGATTCATTTTGTATCTCATGACATTTTAGACCTGAACTTTGTACTCTTTGACGGCATGAGTCTCTAAACTCCATTGTTGGGGGTGAGGAGCTCTGCTGTGTCTCGATGAATTAATGCAAGTACTTCTGTTTTCCATTCAAACATGCGTGTTCCTATCTAAGATATCCATTCGCGCCTAACTATGGAGATGGTGATGATCAGTGACACTCATCACCTTCCTCAATACATGAACGCGTGTCTGACAATCACCTCCGTTCTACATCAGATTGAATGAATATCTCTTAGATTCCTTAATCAGAATCTCCGTGGTATAAGCTAGATTGATGGCGGCATTCATGAGAATCCGGAAAGTCTAAACCTTGTATGTGGTATTCCGAGTAGGATTCTGGGATTGGATGGCTGTGACGAACTTCAAACTCGCGAGTGCTGGGCGTAGTGACAGACGCAAAAGGATAGTAAATCCTATTCCGGTACGACTGAGAACCTGCAGATGATTAGCCGTGCGGTGACAGCGCACCTGGACCCTTTTCACTGGAAGGATGGATGGTAGCCATTGACAACGGTGATCCACCTACACACAGCTTGCCATAGGAGGATGTGCGTGCGTGAATCAGAAGACAGAGGAAAGCAGAGATTCTGAAGACAAAGCATCTCCAAAACTCCAACATATTCTCCATTACTGCATAACAAGTAACCTTTAATCCATGCTCTCTTGTTTATTCGCAATTCAACTGATAAATATAATTAACTTCCTGACTAAGAATTGCAAGATAACCAGAGATTGCTTCAAACCAACAATCTCCGTGGGATTCGACCCTTACTCACGTAAGGTATTACTTGGACGACCCAGTGCACTTGCTGGTTAGTGGTACGAGTGTGAAAAGTGTGATTCACAATTCGTGCACCAAGTTTTTGGCGCCGTTGCCGGGGATTGTTTGAGTTTGGACAACTGATGGCTTATTTTGTTGCTTAGATTAGGAAAAAATTTTCTTTTTGGTTTAGAGTCTTTTATTATTTATACATTGTTAAAACACTTTAAATTTATAGCTCAATTAGTTAGAGCGTGGTGCTTATGTTCTTGGTAATTGGCTATCCTATTTTTAAAATCTTTTTCAAAAATAATTTTTCTTTGAACAAATCTTGTGCCAAACTCTAAGTTTGGTGTTTTCTTGTTGATTTTTCTTTGTTTTTCGAAAATTTTAGTTTGGTTTTCTAAAAATTTTAAGTTTGGTGTTCTTTCTTCATGTTCTTGTGTTCTTGTGAGTCTTCAAAGTGTTCTTGAGTTTTCCTTGTGTCTTGATCTTAAAATTTTAAGTTTGGTGTTCCTTGGTGTTTTCCTTCCAAAATTTTCGAAAACAAGGAGCATTAGATCTAAAAATTTTAAATCTTGTGCTATTTTATTGTTTTTCTCTTTCCTCACTAAATTCAAAAATATCTTTTCTCTCTATTTTTAAAACAAATTTTCGAAAATTATTTTTAAAAATTCAGATTTTTTTTCAAATTTAAAATCTTTTCCAAATCATATCTTTTTCAAAACTTCCTTACCACTTTCTCTCCCCTCATTTTTTCGAAAATCTTCACCTATTTTTATTTATTTTATTTTAATTTATTTTATTTTCGAAATAAATAAATAAATAAATAAAAATAAAAATTTTTATTTTACATCATCTCCCTTTCCCCATCATGGATCTAAGTGGAAATGAACAGTCCAGGAGGACTCTGGGGTCATATGCTAACCCCTCTACTGCTTCATATGGGAGTAGTATCTGCATACCCTCCATTGGAGTCAGTAGCTTCGAGTTGAATCCTCAGCTCATTATCATGGTGCAGCAAAGTTGCCAGTATTCCGGTCTTCCACAGGAAGAACCTATAGAGTTTCTGGCACAATTTTTACAAATTGCTGACACAGTGTATGATAAGGAAATAGATCAGGATGTCTACAGACTATTACTGTTTCCATTTGCTGTAAAAGATCAAGCTAAGAGGTGGTTAAATAACCAACCTAAGGCCAGCATAAGGACATGGAAACAGCTGACAGAAAAATTCCTGAATCAATACTTTCCCCCAAAACGGATGACACAGCTAAGGCTGGACATCCAAGGCTTTAAACAAGGAGATAAGGAATCTCTTTATGATGCCTGGGAGAGATACAGAGAGATGCTACGAAAATGCCCCTCTGAAATGTTTTCAGAGTGGGTTCAGTTAGACATCTTCTATTATGGGCTTGCAGAAGGAGCTCAGATGTCTCTAGATTACTCAGCTGGTGGATCTATCCACATGAGAAAGACAATTGAAGAGGCTCAAGAGCTCATTGATACAGTTGCCAGGAATCAGCATCTGTACCTAAGCAGTGACCCTTCCATGAAAGAAGAGGTTAAAACAGTAACTGCTGAACTCAGCCCTGTAAAACAAGCTGCTGAATTCAATCAGCAATTGGACTTTCTAACAAAGCAGTTAGCCGAATTCAAGAATAAACTACAAGAGACAAGGATGGCTAATATAAATATGGAAGAACAATCGAAGCAAACAAAGCAGCAGCTGTCAAGAAAAATAACAGAAGAATGCAAAGCAGTTCAATTAAGAAGTGGGAAAACATTAAATACCCCACCTCAAGGCAGCAAAGAGTTAAGGAATGAGCAAACCACCCAAAATTCACATGAGAACAGTAAGAGCCCAGGAAAAAGTAATTCTGGCGTTAAAACGCCAGCAATCTGGTGGAAGGCTGGCGCTGAACGCCCAGACCATGCCCAAGACTGGCGTTCAACGCCAGTAACAAGCAAAGACTGGCGTTCAACGCTAGAAACAAGCAAGGATCTGGCGTTGAACGCCCAAAATGGGCAAGATCTGGCGCTAAACGCCCAAAATGGGCACGGTTCTGGCGTTCAGATGCCAGGAACAGACAAGGAGTTGGCATCTCACATCACTCCAGCTTCTAACTCTGGCACTCAATTGCTAGTGAAGGATCAGACACACACAAGTGCTGATGACAACCCCTCTAAAAAGGCTTCTTCAGCCACTTCTGTAGGCAATAAACCTACAGCAACTAAGGTTGAGGAATATAAAGCCAAGATACCTTATCCTCAAAAACTCCGGAAAGAGGAACAGGATAAGCAATTTGCTCGCTTTGCAGATTATCTCAGGACTCTTGAAATAAAGATTCCATTTGCAGAGGCACTTGAGCAAATACCTTCTTATGCCAAGTTCATGAAAGAGATCTTGAGTCATAAAAAGGATTGGAGAGAAACAGAAAGAGTTCTCCTCACTGAAGAATGCAGTGCAGTCATTCTAAAAAGCTTTCCTGAAAAGCTTAAAGACCCTGGGAGTTTTCTGATACCATGCATATTAGACGGTAACTGCACCAAGATAGTTTTGTGCGATCTTGGGGCAAGCATCAACCTAATACCTGCATCCACTATCAGAAAGCTTGGCTTAACTGAAGAAGTTAAACCAACCTGGATATGTCTCCAACTTGCTGATGGCTCCATTAAATACCCATCAGGCGTGATTGAAGACATGATTGTCAGAGTTGGGCCATTCGCCTTTCCCACTGACTTTGTAGTGCTGGAAATGGAGGAGCACAAGAGTGCTACTCTCATTCTAGGAAGACCCTTCCTAGCAACTGGACGAACCCTTATTGATGTCCAACAAGGGGAAATAACCCTGAGAGTCAATGATGATGAGTTTAAGTTGAATGCTGTCAAAGCCATGCAGCATCCAGACACATCAAAAGACTGCATGAAAGTTGATCTTATTGACTCTTTGGTAGAAGAGATCAACATGGCTGAGAGTCTCGAATCAGAGTTGGAAGACATCTTTAAAGATGTTCAGCCTGATTTGGAGGATTCAGAGGAGATTAAAGAGCCTCTGAAATTTCCTCTGGAAGAGGAAAAACCTCCTAAACCCGAGCTCAAACCACTACCACCATCCCTGAAATATGTATTTCTGAGAGAAGGTGACACTTTTCCAGTGATCATAAGCTCTGCTTTAAATCCACAGGAAGAGGAAGCACTTATTCAAGTGCTAAGGACACACAAGACAGCTCTTGGGTGGTCCATAGGTGACCTTAAGGGCATAAGCCCAGCTAAATGCATGCACAAAATCTTATTGGAGGATAATGCTAAACTAGTGGTTCAACCACAGAGGCAGCTAAATCCAGCCATGAAGGAAGTGGTGCAGAAAGAGGTCACCAAATTACTAGAGGCTGAGATTATTTATCCTATTTCTGATAGCCCCTGGGTGAGCCCTGTCCAAGTCGTCCCAAAAAAGGGAGGCATGACAGTGATTCATAATGAAAAAAATGAACTGGTTCCTACAAGAACAGTTACAGGGTGGCGCATGTGTATTGACTACAGAAGGCTCAATACAGCCACCAGAAAGGATCATTTTCCTTTACCATTTATAGACCAGATGTTAGAAAGACTGGCAGGTCATGATTATTACTACTTTCTGGATGGCTACTCAGGCTATAACCAGATTGTAGTAGATCCCCAGGATCAAGAGAAAACAGCATTCACATGTCCATCTGGAGTGTTTGCTTATAGAAGGATGCCATTTGGGCTGTGTAATGCGCCTGCAACCTTCCAGAGATGCATGCTCTCTATTTTCTCTGATATGGTGGAAAAATTTCTGGAAGTCTTCATGGGTGACTTCTCAGTATATGGAGACTCATTCAGCTCCTGTCTTGATCACCTGAAACTTGTTCTGAAGAGATGCTAAGAGACCAACCTAGTTTTAAACTGGGAAACATGTCACTTCATGGTGACTGAAGGGTTGGGCATAAAATCTCAAACAAGGGAATAGAGGTGGATCAAGCAAAAATAGAGGTAATTGAAAAATTACCACCACCTGCCAATGTTAAGGTAATCAGAAGCTTTCTGGGGCATGCAAGATTCTATAGGAGGTTTATAAAGGATTTTTCAAAAATCGCAAAACCTCTGAGTAATCTGCTAGCTGCTGACACGCTATTTGTGTTTGACACAGAGTGTCTGCAGGCGTTTGAAATGCTGAAAGCTAAGTTAGTCACAGCACCAGTTATTTCCGCACCAGACTGGACATTACCATTTGAGCTAATGTGTGATGCCAGTGATCACGCCATTGGTGCAGTATTGGGAAAGAGGCATGACAAGCTTCTGCACGTCATTTATTATGCTAGTCGCGTTTTAAATGATGCCTAGAAAAATTACACAACCACAGAAAAAGAATTACTTGCAGTGGTTTATGCCATTGACAAGTTCAGATCATACTTAGTAGGATCAAAAGTGATTGTGTATACTGACCATGCTGCTCTTAAATATCTACTCACAAAGCAGGATTCAAAACCCAGGCTCATCAGATGGGTGTTGCTTCTGCAAGAGTTTGATATAGAAATAAGAGACAGAAAAGGGACAGAGAACCAAGTAGCTGATCATCTGTCCCGAATAGAGCCAGTAGAAGGGACGTCCCTCCCCTCTCTTGAGATCTCTGAGACTTTTCCGGATGAGCATTTATTTGCCATTCAGGAAACACCATGGTTTGCCGATATTGCAAACTATAAAGCTGCAAGGTTCATACCCAAAGAGTACAACAGGCAACAAAAGAAAAAATTAATCACTGATGCAAAGTACTACTTGTGGGATGAACCCTATCTCTTTAAGAGATGTGCAAACGGAATAATCCGTAGGTGTGTTCCTAGAGAAGAAGCACAGAGGATCCTATGGTATTGCCATGGATCTCAATATGGAGGCCATTTCGGAGGTGAGCGAACAGCCACCAAGGTCCTCCAATGTGGCTTCTATTGGCCCACACTCTATAAAGATTTCCGAGAGTTTGTACGTAACTGTGACAGTTGCCAAAGAGCTGGTAATCTGCCTCATGGTTACGCCATGCCTCAACAAGGAATCTTGGAGATTGAGTTGTTTGACGTATGGGGAATTGACTTCATGGGACCTTTCCCACCATCATTCTCAAACACTTATATTCTGGTGGCAGTTGACTATGTATCAAAATGGGTTGAGGCCATTGCCACACCCACCAATGATACTAAAACAGTGCTGAAGTTCCTCCAGAAATATATCTTCAGCAGGTTTGGGGTCCCTAGAGTACTAATCAGTGATGGAGGCACTCACTTCTGCAACAAACAGCTTTACTCTGCCATGGTCCGGTATGGGATTCGCCACAAGGTGGCGACTCCATATCATCCACAGACTAATGGACAAGCTGAAGTCTTTAACAGAGAGCTAAAAAGAATCCTAGAACGGACTGTAAATACCCGTAGAAAGGACTGGGCAAGAAGCTTGGATGATGCTCTGTGGGCATACAGAACAGCATTCAAGACTCCTATAGGGACCTCTCCATACCAACTGGTCTATGGTAAGGCATGTCACCTGCCCGTGGAACTGGAACATAAAGCCTACTGGGCAACCAGATTCCTGAACTTTGATGCCAAATTAGCTGGAGAAAAAAGATTGCTCTAGCTAAATGAGCTAGAGGAATTCAGATTCACTGCTTTCAAAAATGGCAAGCTTTATAAAGAAAAATAAAAAAAGTGGCATGACAGAAAGCTATCATCTAGAATCTTTGAACCAGGACAAAAGGTTCTATTGTTCAACTCCAGGCTCAGGCTATTCCCCGGGAAACTGAAGTCCCGGTGGAGGGGACCATATGTGATTACAAGTGTATCACCATATGGTTATGTGGAGCTTCAAGATATTGATTCTGATAAGAAGTTCATTGTCAATGGACAGAGAATCAAGCATTATCTTGAAGGCAATGTTGAGCAAGAGTGCTCAAGGCTGAAGCTAGACTAAAAGCTCAGCAAGGTCTAGCTAAAGACAATAAAGAAGCGCTTGCTGGGAGGCAACCCAGCCATGGGGAATCAATCCTCTAAGCATTTTGCCCTATTTTTATTTTTATTTTTATTTTTTTATATAAAGTTCACTGATCCTAAGGTAAAGAGTCAATTGTATAAGTTCACAGGGTTACAGAAGGATTCTGCACACAAAACAGAGAAAAAGAGCTCACTGGCAAGAAAACGCCAGTAAAAATCTGTTTTGGGCGTTCAACGCCCAACAGAAGCATCCACTGAGCGTTGAACGCCAGTGAGGATAGCCATCTGGGCGTTAAACGCCAGAAAGAAGCTCTTTCTAGGCGTTTAATGCCAGATTTACAGCATTCTGGGCGTTCAGAAAAACGCCCAGTAACAAAGGACTTCCTGGTGTTCAACGCCAGAAAGAAGCAGCAGCTGGGCGTTGAATGCCCAGGAGAGGCAGCATTTGGGCGCTGAACGCCCAAAACATGCAGCGTTTGGGCGTTCAAACGCCAGGATGGTGGGGAGGAGGTAAATTCATTTTTTCTTCATATTTTTTCATTCTAATCTTAATTTTCATGTTTCAATTCATGATTTCTTGCATAAACATGTTAAGAACCCTGATTTCTAAAAACCCTACCTTAAAAATATCAAATGTATCTTAATCCATAAGCACAAACCCTCTTTTTCAATTCAATTCAACTCTTTTTCAAATTTTCAAAACAAATCTATCTTTTCAACTAATATCTTTTTCAAACCTCCACATTATCTTTTTCAAAATCTAGATTTATCTTTTTCAAAAATTTTTCATATCTTTTCAATTTTAAACTATATCCTCTCTTATCATATCTTCTATCTTATCTTTTCCAAATCAATCTTTTTTATCATATCTTTTCTAAATTTTCGAACCCACCCCCTCCCTTTAAATATGGGTTCGGCCTCCCCCCCTCCATCAACAATTGCACCTAGCTCTCCTTCTATCCCTCTCATTTCTTTTCTTTTGCTTGAGGACAAGCAAATCTCTAAGTTTGGTGTGTTTATCCGTGATCACTAAGATCATGGCTCCTAAGAAAAAAACAACCCACTTCAAGAGGCAAGAAAGAGAGCGTTCCAAAACCACTTTGGAATCAAGGGAAGTTCTTATCTAAAGAACATTCAGACCATTATTACAAAATAATGGGTCTAAGATCAGTGATCCCGGAAGTTAGATTCGATCTGAAAGAAGACGAATATCCGGAGATCCAGGAGCAAATTCAAATTAGGAACTGGGAGGTCCTAGCTAATCCTGAGACGAAAGTGGGAAGGAATATGGTCCAGGAGTTCTATGCTAATATGTGGCAGACAGACAAGCAAAAACTATCTGGAACTGCTTTCTATGAATATCGGACCGTGGTCAGAGGAAAGATTATTCATACCATCCCTGACAAGATCAGAGAGATCTTAAAGCTACCTCAGCTGAAAGATGATCCAGACTCTTTCAACAGGAGAATGATGAGAACAGACAAGGGCCTGGATAAGATTCTAGAGGATATATGTATCCCTGGAGCAAGGTGGACCACTAGCACGAAGGGTGTCCCAAATCAACTCAAAAGGGAAGATCTCAAACCAGTCGCCAGAGGATGGCTGGACTTCATTGGGCATTCTCTGCTGCCCACTAGCAACCGTTCTGAAGTCACTGTTAAAAGAGCAGTGATGATCCATTGCATCATGATGGGAAAAGAAGTGGAAGTTCATTAACTAATTTCAACTGAATTCTACAAAATTGCTAATAAAAATTCTAAAGAGGCCAGGTTGGCTTACCCAAGTTTGATTTCCCTGCTCTGCAAGGACGCTGGAGTAAGGATGGGAATAACTGAGTATATCTCAATTGAGAAACCAATCACCAAAGCATCAATGGAAAAATAACAAGCACAGGATGACCCCATCAAGAAGAAAACACAGGAATTTCTCCCAGAAATCCCTCAATCTGAATATTGGGAGTATCTTGAAACATCAGTTACCAAGATGCAAGAAGCTATGGAACAAATAATAAAGGAACAGAAGGAACAAAGTCAAATTCTTTGCTATTTGATCAAAGAACAGGAAGAGCAAGGGCGTGACTTGAGGGAATTGAAGCGCCAGAAGTTATCTCTTGAAGGACCAAGCACCCCACAGATCCGAGGAACATCCACTTCCCAGAACAAAGGTTGTTAAATTCCAATTTCTGCTTTAACTCTGTGATAGTTGTCGCTATAGGAGTTTACCTTAGGAGTCATATAGTAGTAATTAGTGTCTATTTTGATTTTACATCCAATTAAGTTATAGTCTATTTTTCTCATCATCAGCAAACATGAATAAAATAGTAGATCTTTTGAATAAGAGGCAATAAAATTTCGAGTTTTTAAATAAAAATTCTAATTAGTTACATGTGGTGGTAATGCTTTCTGTCTTCTGAATGAATGCTTGAACAGTGCATATGTCTTTTGAATATGTTGTTTAAGACTGTTAAATATGTTGGCTCTTGAAAGAATGATGAACATGAGACATGTTATTGATAATCTGAAAAATCATAAAAAAATGATTCTTGAAGCAAGAAAAAGCAGCAAAGAACAAAGCTTGCAGAAAAAAAATACAGAGAAAGAAAAAGAGAAAGCAAGCAGAAAAAGTCAATAGCCCTTAAAACCAAAAGGAAAGGGTAATAAAAAGGATCCCAAGGCTTTGAGCATCAGTGGATAGGAGGGCCTAAGGGAATAAAATCCTGGCCTAAGCGGCTAAACCAAGCTGTCCCTAGCCATGTGCTTGTGGCGTGAAGGTGCCAAGTGAAAACTTGAGACTGAGCGGTTAAAGTCAAGGTCCAAAGCAAAAAGAAGAGTGTGCTTAAGAATCCTGGACACCTCTAATTGGGGACTTTAGCAAAGCTGAGTCACAATCTAAAAGGGTTCACCCAATTATGTGTCTGTGGCATTTATATATCCAGTGGTAATACTGGAAAACAAAGTGCTTAGGGCCACGGCCAAGACTCATAAAGTAGCTGTGTTCAAGAATCATCATACTGAAATAGGAGAATCAATAACACTATCTGAATTCTAAGTTCCTATAGATGCCAATCACTCTGAGCTTCAATGGATAAAGTGAGATGCCAAAACTGTTCGGAAGCAAAAAGCTACTAGTCCCGCTCATCTAATTAGAATATGAGCTTCACTCAAAAACTCTGAGATATTATTGCTTCTTGACTTATTAGTCTTCTATTTTATTCGTCTAGTTGCTTGAGGACAAGCAACAGTTCAAGTTTGGTGTTGTAATGAGCGGATATTTTATACGCTTTTTGGGGTTAATTTCATATAGATTTTAGTATGTTTTAGTTGGTTTTTAGTTTATTTTCATTAGTTTCTAGGCAAAATCCACATTTCTGGACTTTACTATGAGTTCGTGTGTTTTTCTATAATTTCAAGTATTTTCTGGCTGAAATTGAGGGAGCTGAGCAAAAATCTGATTCAGGCTGAAAAAGGACTGCTGATGCTGTTGGATTCTGACCTCCCTGCACTCAAAATGGATTTTCTGGAGCTACAGAACTCCAAATGGCGTGCTTCCAATTGCGTTGGAAAGTAGACATCCAGGGCTTTCCAGCAATATATAATAGTTCATACTTTTCTCAAGGATAGACGACGTAAACTGGCGTTCAACGCCAGCTCTCTACCTAATTCTGGCGTCCAGCGCCAAAAACAAGTTGCAAGTTGGAGTTCAACGCCAGAAAAGGATCCAAAGCTGGTGTTGAACGCCCAAAACAGCCCCAGGCACGTGAGAAGCTTTAGTCTCAGCCCCAACACACACCAAGTGGGCCCCAGAAGTGGATTTCTGCACTATCTGTTATAGTTTACTCATTTTCTGTAAACCTAGGTTACGAGTTTAGTATTTAAACAACTTTTAGAGATTCATTTTGTATCTCATGACATTTTAGACCTGAACTTTGTACTCTTTGATGGCATGAGTCTCTAAACTCCATTGTTGGGGGTGAGGAGCTCTGCTGTGTCTCGATGAATTAATGCAAGTACTTCTGTTTTCCATTCAAACATGCGTGTTCCTATCTAAGATATCCATTCGCGCCTAACTATGGAGATGGTGATGATCAGTGACACTCATCACCTTCCTCAATACATGAATGCGTGTCTGACAATCACCTCCGTTCTACATCAGATTGAATGAATATCTCTTAGATTCCTTAATCAGAATCTCCGTGGTATAAGCTAGATTGATGGCGGCATTCATGAGAATCTGGAAAGTCTAAACCTTGTCTGTGGTATTCCGAGTAGGATTCTGGGATTGGATGGCTGTGACGAACTTCAAACTCACGAGTGCTGGGCGTAGTGACAGACGCAAAAGGATAGTAAATCCTATTCCGGTACGACTGAGAACCTGCAGATGATTAGCCATGCGGTGACAGCGCACCTGGACCTTTTTCACTGGAAAGATGGATGGTAGCCATTGACAACGGTGATCCACCTACACACAGCTTGCCATAGGAGGACGTGCATGCGTGAATCAGAAGACAGAGGAAAGCAGAGATTCTGAAGACAAAGCATCTCCAAAACTCCAACATATTCTCCATTGCTTCAAACCAACAATCTCCGTGGGATTTGACCCTTACTCACGTAAGGTATTACTTGGACGACCTAGTGCACTTGCTGGTTAGTGGTACGAGTGTGAAAAGTGTGATTCACAATTCGTGCACCATTAATCAATTCAAGAAACGAAAATAGTAGCACAAACACAAGAGGAAGAGGCAGAGGCAGAGGGGGAAGAGGCTATGGCAACAATGCAAAGAATGGAAGAGGTTCCAAACAATGTTATCATTGTGGCAAGCATGGTCACTTGGCAGACACATGCTACAAAAAGCATGGCTTCCCCCCTCATTTCAAGAACAATGGAGCCATGATCAATAACATGGTTGCTGAAGAGGATAATAAAGTAAGCAATCAATCTCAGAAGGAAGAACTTGGCAAATCTGAGCCATATTTCACCTTAGAACAAAAGGAGGCTTTGCTTGCCCTTCTGAACCAACAAGATGCACACCCAAAGCATAGCATAAATCAACTTGTCACCACAACTCTACCATCAAACCAAGGTATTTCTTATATAATGTCACTTTCTACATTCAATCCTAAATCCTGGGTCATTGACTCAGGAGCAACTAATCATGTGTCATATGCCAAAAATTCATTTCAAAAACTGTACCAAATCAAACCCGTACTAGTCAGCATGCCTGATGGCACAAATACATTAGTCAATACTGCAGGAACAATTGTGTTTTCTGATCAATTTTCTTTGCTACATGTCTTTTATATTCCAAATTTTAAATTCAATTTGATCTCTGTCTCAAAATTGACAGCCGATTTGAAATGCAAATTGATTTTTGATCAAAATGAATGTGAAATCCAGGACAAAACTACCAAGAGAACAATTGGTGTAGCGGAACAAAGGAGAGGGCTCTATGCTTTTGAGAACCTCACACCCATTCAAGCTACATCACAAGTTGCATCTGCATCACTTGCATCCACACTGTCAGCACAGTCCACACACTTAAGGCACTCTGAACTATGGCATCTTAGATTAGGACATTTACCTAATGATAGAATTGTTGTTATGAAAAAGGAATACAAAGATTTAAAGTTTTCAATTTGTAATAAGCCTTGTGATTCTTGTCATTATGCAAAACAAAAACGGTTGCCCTTTATGTCAAGGATCACTAAGAGCATGAACAACTTTGACATTGTACACATTGACATTTGGGGTCCTCTCAATACTATTTCTGTTTTGGGTTTCAAATATTTCTTGACTATTGTGGATGATAAAAGTAGATTCACTTGGTTGTATTTTATGAAATTAAAGAGTGAAACTAGTGAATTAGTCAAGAATTTTGTTACAATGATTGAAACTCAATTCAGAGTAACAATTAAGAAGATCTGAACTGATAATGGAAATGAATTCAAACTGAACAATTTTTATGCATCCAAAGGTATTATTCACTAGACTTCATGTGTTGAGACTCCCCAACAAAATGGCATTGTAGAAAGGAAGCATCAACATATTTTGGAAGTCACAAGAGCTTTGATGTTCCATTCTAACATGCCAAATAAATTTTGGAATTTTGCAGTAGCACAATCAGTTCACTTTATTAATAGAATTCCTAGTGTGCTATTGCAAAATCATTCTCCTTATAAAATTTTGAAAGAAAAACAGCCTGATATATCTTACCTCAAGGTCTTTGGATGTCTAGGATTTGCTTCAACAAATTCAGCTCATAGATCAAAATTAGATCAGAGGGCTATCAAATGTGTATATTTGGGTGTCAAAGAAGGTGACAAAGGGCACGTTCTATATGACTTGAAAAGTAGAAATATTTTAATATCAAGGAATGTATCATTTTATGAACATGTATTCCCTTTTTCATTGCAAAATTCAGTTGACAATAACATTGCTATTGATCCTGCACCCATTACTACGTTAAACAATCTAGCATTTGATGATCCATTTTCTGAGTTTCATAGTAGCATTAATTCTCATGCATCACCATCAGTCAATCATTTAGATGAAGAACATCAACATGAGAATATTATACCTGATATCATACCTGCATCTTCACAGTCAAGTGATTCACCACATCTTAGCATGGCATCTAATTCACCTCAAGAGATTAGGAAGTCTACAAGAAATAGAAAGCCCCCTGCATATCTAAAGGATTATCATTGCATGCCAACTGTGTCATACACCAATTGTTCCTCGAATTCAACTCTTAATTCACATGATTCTCATCATTTTTTCTTGGAAAATTTTGAAAATATGTTACATGAGCAAACAACAAATTTCTTTGATTAGTCCACAATTCTATTTTTTGAGTCAGAGTCACCTTCACCCCTCCTCCCAATTAATGCATCTTCAATTTTATCCACCACACATACTTCTCAACTAAAACACAAAGAGCCAAAATGCTATGCCAAGGCCGTTTGTGATCCTAGTTGGCAAGAGGCTATCAATGCTGAATTAACTGCTCTAAGGGAAAATAGAACTTGGACACTTACCAAGCTTCCTGATGGAAAGAAGGCTGTCGGGTGTAAATGGGTGTTCCAGTTGAAACTGAAGCCTGATGGTTCAATTGATCGCCACAAGGCCAGGCTGGTTGCTCAAGGGTTCACCCAAACAGCAGGGGTGGATTATTTTGAAACATATAGTCCTGTGGTAAAAATGAATACCTTTCGAATCCTCATGTCCATTGCTGCAGTGAGAGGCTGGTTTGTCCACCAATTGGATGTCAACACAGCCTTTTTGCATGGTGATTTAGCTGAAGAAGTATATATGCGCCCTCCCCAAGGTCTCCAACTATCCTCACCAGATTTGGTCTGCAAATTGGACCGTTCTCTTTACGGCTTGAAACAAGCCAGCAGACAATGGAACACGAAATTGTGCACCACACTACTTCAAGCTGGATATTCTCAATCATGACATGACTATAGCTTTTTCACAAAATCAAACAAGGGCAAATTCACAGCCATTTTGGTGTATGTCGATGATTTAATACTGGTTGGAGATGATATGTGTGAAATACGGTTCATCAAGCAAGATCTACATGATCTCTTCAAGATCAAGGACATTGGGGACCTGCAATTTTTTTTGGGATTGGAGGTTGATAAACCCATATTTTATGATATATTTTGTGCTTAGTTTGAGTGATTTATTCAATCCTTCACCCACTTATTCATGTTAATTGCATGGTTTTACTTTCCCTTCCTTATTATGTGATGTATGTGAAAAACATATTTCCTATGCTTTTAAATTAATTATTTTAATCACCTTTAATTCCCTTCGATGCCGTGATTAGTGTGTTGAGTAGTCTCAGATCTTCTAAGACAGGAATGACTCAAAGGATGGAAAGGAAACATACAAAAATGGAAGGAAAGCACAAAACGGAGTTCCTGAAAAAACTGGCATCCATGCGATCGCATGGATGACGCGATCGCGTGTCAAGAGCGAAGAAGCAGCGACGCGGCTGCATGACTGACGCGACCGCGCACCTTAAGCAGAACGCATATGACGCGGTCGCATGACTGACGCGACCACGTGGCAAGAAAAAGCTCCGAACGACGCGACCGCGTGACCCACACAGACGCGTGACAGAGGCCACGCACCAGAAATTACAGAAAATGCTCCCAACGATTTCTGAAGCCCTTTTTGGCCCAAATCCAAGTCCAGAAGGCATATACCAGAGGTTATGAAGTGAGGGAATGCATCCATTCTAGCGGAGCTCGCCAATTTTTACTTTTCATGAATTAGATTTAGTTTAGAGAGAGATTCTCTCTCTCTTTAGGATTAGGATTTAGATTTAGGATTTTTATTCACTTTCAGGATTATCTCCTTTGATCAGGTTCAATATTCCTTTTATTTACTTTTGCAAGCTACTTTATGAATCCTTTCATATTACAGATTATTTGAATTAATGTTATTAGAGGTATTTCAGTTTAATATTGATTTCTCTTATTTATACTATTGTTACTTTTACTCTGAAGACATTTTTATTCCAAGTAGATTTATTTTTCTCCTTTTGGTCTTGGTTAAGAAATCAGTAACTCATGAGTTATCCAATTCAACAGCATAATTGATAATTGTTATCTTTGTTAATTGAATTGAACTTCCATAATCCCAATCTTTTCTTAGGAAATAAATAGGATTCGAAGATCAAACCAATTAATCCCTTGACCTTCCTTTATCTGAGTAAAGGTTAACAAAGTAGAATTAAGATTCAACTTTCATTGTTATTGATAAGGATAACTAAGCTTGGACTTCCAATTTCTCATACCTTGCCAAAAGTTTGCTTTGCAGTTATTTATTTATTTTAGTTGCCATTTAATTTACTTGTCATTAAATTACTCGTTCCTCATTCTTGAAACCCCAATTTTACAATCTCCATAACCAATAATAAGAACATACTTCCCTGCAGTTCCTTGAGAAGACGACCCGAGGTTTAAATACTCGGTTATCAATTTTAAAAGGGGTTTGTTACTTGTGACAACCAAAACGTTTGCACGAAAGGGATTTTTGTTGGTTTAGAAACTATATCTACAACGCGACTGTTTTTATGACATTCTTTACTGGCAAAAATCTCGCTCGTCAAAATGGCGCCGTTGCCGGAGAACTGCTAACGTGTGCCTTATTATTGGTTATTGTAAATATTTTTCTTTTACTTGTTTATTTGTTTATTTTTATTTTTAGCTACTATGAATTCTCACCCCTCTCGCTTTGAGTTTGGTTCTAACTTTGTTGAAGGAAATAGAAGTTACAGCAGGAATATGGGATCGCATCAAGGTCAGACCAATCAAGGATGGATGGAGCCAAGAGGATCTAATCAACCCTTTAGGCAACAACACCCTCCAAGATATCATGGACAAAGACCATTCTACAATGCATATCCAGCTGATAGATATGGTGGACAACCTTGTAACTACCAACAAGCCCCACCCCGTGCCTATAGACCATCCTCTCAACATAACCTCGAACCACCACACTCACAAGCTTCTCTTCACCATTCGCCACCACATGATCCCTATTTACCCCAGTTCCAATCCAATCACTCCCAAGCACCACCACTTTCCTATGTATCATGTCCAGATCCACCACCCCGAGAATCAGAGGTTCACCTCAAGGCAACAGTAAATAAACTTCAAGCAACCATTCGACAACTAGAGCAAGCGGTAATTCAATTAGCTTCTAGACGCTCGAACATTCAAGGACCAACCACAGCCCCATGTGGACAATCTAATGAAAAGCGTAGCATGAAGGAGATACTAAAAACTCCAGTGGACAAGACAGAGAATGAATTTGTACTCGAACAAGTAGAAGAAGCTGTCATTGTACAAGAAGAAGAGTTGGTTGAAGATCTAGGAGACGCTGAACCTCCATGGGAATCCAGAGCTGAGGAGAAATCCGTCAAGGACATTATAGTTAATGCTAAGGAGGATAGCGCACAATCCCCAAGGCAAGTCGTTTATGAAGAATCAGACGGAATAATCCAAGAAGCAAATTCTCTTGATGATGATAGTCACAAGTCAAGTTCTCTTTGTAATGAACTTGCATCTACAAGTGAGTTATCTGAGATCGAAGAATCTTCCCCAAATGAATACGAAGATGATGCAGAGGTAGATTTCTCTCAACCTCCAATCTATGACTCAAGTGATGAGGAAGACATAGAAGACTTTGACCAGGGTGATGATGCATTTGAAGATCCTTGCAAAGAAGTGGAGGAATTCACAGAAGATTACCAGGGAGTAGAACTTACAGAACCACCGGAAACACCTTCCCCAAGGCCATTACTGCCTAATACAAGCTTCAAGTGGGTACAATCCTTAACCTTTAACTTTACTTATTCACTTGAATATGGTTTACTTGAAACAGATGGCCAGCTTAGAGCTCTCTGCGGCTTTAAGAGTAAGAGGGAAATGTCTCGTGCTCAGAGCTGGTGCACAAGGTTCAATAAGGTTCCATACTTCAACTTGAAGTGCACGGATTGGTATCAAGCTCAATTGAATGGATCTCGGAAAATGTTTGGTCACTATGGTGAGAATCTATTTTCTAAACCGCCCGGATGGAAAAATATAGATCAAGACGGAGGCGGATTTAAAAACAAGGCTTGGGATCATGGACTCTATCCTGACATTCGTCACCCCGGGAGCCTGAAGATCTGTTTGAAGCTGCTCAGAAGCTTTACATGCCTAGTTTGGGACCCCGGAGGCTATTGGCATTCCAAGCACTGGTGGAGATTTCTGGATGAATTTAAACACAAGCCACCATAACAGGAAGCCCTTCTAATGTCCAACTTAAGGACTTTAACTAAAAGTGCTAGGTGGGAGACAACCCACCATGGTATGATCGTTCCTTTCGTACTTTTAATTTTATTTAGTCTTGTTTGTTTTTGAGTTTTATTTTATATTGTTATTAAACCTGGAATCATGCATAGCATTCACATTAAGCATTGCATTCTGCATTCAGTTTAAAAAAAAAAGGGTGCGCGATGCGACCGCATGCCCCATGCGATCGCGTCAAATGGCGAACAACACTTCCCACGCGACCGCGTCATCCACGCGGCCGCGTGACCTGAAAATCGACGTAAGGATCCAACGTCCAGAAAGTTGGGCTGGAATCGTGCGGCCATTGTGCGTCTAGCACAAAATGGCCCATGCGATCGTATGCCCCATGCGATCGCGTCACTTGCACAATACCAATCCCACGCGACCGCGTGAGCGACGCAACCGCGTCGCATGGATTGCACGAACACCCCAAAGGAAACAGAGGGTTGCGTTGAAACGACGCTGGATTCGTGCATTTAGTACAAATTCCAGCGACGCGATCGCATGCCCCATGCGATCGCGTCACTTAATCTTTTTGCCCTCCGCGCGATCGCATCATCCACGCGATCGCGTCAACCACCTTTTTCGCTCCAGCCACGCAACCGCGTGCTCCACGCGGCCGCGTGGATTCAAATTATAACCCCCCCAGGTCACGCGAAACCCTATTCTCGCGCCCCCCCCCCCCCCGAACCCCACCCTCCTCCTTCTCTCCTCCTCCAAGCCACAACCACCACCCAGCCACCACCGCGCCACCACCCAGACGCCACCGCCACCCACCCCCCTTCCTTCTCCCCCTTTTTTCTTCTTCTTTCTTCCTCTTCCACCCCCTCTCCGCCACTGCCCTCAGCCAACCACCACCCACCGCCGCCGTCCGTCCCAGCCACGCCCCCTTTTTTCCCTATCTCCCCCTACCCCATTACCCCCTTCTTCCCCCCCTGCCCGAACAGCCGCGCCAGTAGCCGCCGCGCCGCCGTGCCCACCACCACCAGCCGCCGTGCCCACCACCCCCAGCCACCTTCCTGCCTATTCTCATTATTCGGCCTTCCAGGTTCCGCAACACGCAATCCCTTTTATCCGTTCGTAGTTTATTCTTATTTTTCCGTTTGTGTTCATATTAGGATAGTTAGATATGCATGTTGTAGTGGATTTTAGGTTGTTAGGTAGCCTAGGATGTGGTTAGTGGATTTAGGTCTGTTTATTTGCATTGTTCTTGTTTCTGTTTTATCAAATCTGCAATTATGCTGTTGCTGTGTTCATGTTCATATGCTGTACTTTCCTGCTTTTGCTGCTCTTTACATTGAACTTTCATGTTTATATTCCGTATATGTAATTGCAAGCTTTAATTTGGATTCATATGAACTGTTTGATTGCTGTTTATTTTTCGGGAAAGTCCTATTTTAGCCGGAATGCTGCCCAAATTTCTGTAAAATATTTCTGTTCATGACTTGGTTTTGGCATTTTCAACTGTGCTTTCCTATAATTTCACCAAACCAATTCATGAATGCTTAGGCACGCATTCTTATTTTCTTTGATCTCCTGGTTCATAAATTGCAATTTTGATGTTTGATTCCTATTTTTGCTTTCTTTATCTCTATTTGAATCATCATCAAACTGTTTTACTTGTTTGAATATGAGTTACCTATAGCTTCTACCTGTGATTACTTGTTACTTGGACCATTTTCATTATGCCTCTTACTTTAACCCATTTTTCACTAACTCACTAATTTTAACTCTAACCAACCTAACCTTTTCATAACTTCTTTTTTTGCTTTTCTTTCACTTTCTTTTAACATTCTAACCAAGGCATGATGTTAATTTTTCTATTTAACTTGCATTCAATTACATTTTGGATTGTGATTTCTTCTTTTCAGACTTTACACTCCTATACAATCCTAAATGCACATTTTACTTAACTCATATTCATTATCCTATTGCTCCTTTGCCACTTTGTGTTTTCTTCGATTATTTGCCTATTTACCTCCCCATTTTTATTATATCCTGGTTTTTTGTTTTTCAGGATGTCAGATTCCCAGAGACGGGGAAAAGGCAAGGCCACTTCTGGCAAAAGGAAAAGAGGAGAAGCCTCCATGTCTATCATCGACCTCATGCATGATACCTCCTTGCGGGAGAAAGCCTTTACCCCGCAGGAGAAGGCTGACCAGCTACTTCCCGCCAATGACCCAGTAAAGTTTGCAAACTGATACTATGAGCTGAAGTATCCGGTGTTTGCAAACTCCAGGAACCTATACCTGGAGCAGACTTTGAAGATCCCAGAAGAACTCCAGCAATACACCTCTGATCAGATCAAACAAAGAGGCTGGTTCTTTTTGGAGAGACCTCTGACTAAGGTTAATGCATCTTGGGTTAGGGAATTCTACTGCAACTACTTCAAACCTTCCCTAGATGCAGTAAACCTCAGAGGAAAGCAGATTCTGGTTACTGAGCAGGCAATAGAAGAGGTTCTGAAACTTCTGCCACAAACTGATCAGACAGATGGCTATCAGAAAGCTGAGGAGGACATGCGCTATATGCGATTTGATTGGGATGCAGTCAAGGCCCGAATTGCCCTTGACTCGTCAGTTCCTTGGATCATAGGTCAGAACACCACCATGCCGAAAGGGATCAAGCAGATCTACCTAAACGATGAGGCTCGGCTATGGCATCAGATATTCAGCAACTACATTATGCCGAGTACTCAAAAGACTGAGATACCAGCCGCGATGATCACCCTCCTTTGGTGTGTGATGGAGGGCAAGGACCTGTACCTGCCACGCTTTATCCGGCACTATATGGCCAGAGTCCACGTCCGAGGCACTCTTCCCTTTCCCTATCTGGTTACACAGCTGGGCCGTCGAGCTAACGTGCCATGGGAGGATGCTGATGAGAGGCCACCTGCTGCAGAGTGCAAGAAGCTTATCCCGCACAGTAGGAACTTCCTGGCCTTGGGCTACAGACCTCCATTCCTTACTGCCACTGCTGATGATACAGCTACACCATCTGCCGGTCCCTCTTCCTCTACCGCTGCACCATCCACCCTTGCCACCACCACTGCACCTCCACCTGCCATAGAGCCTGTCTATCATCTGGTGCACCACTTGTTTCGACGACTTGACCAGATGGAGCGTCGCAACAAACGACGCTATGAGCACCTGAAGCTGATGATACGATCCGGCGACATCTCCTCCGAGCCTGACACACCTTCTGAGGCATCTGAGGAGGAGGCGGATGCGCCCGAGGCAGAGACCCATCCCCAGGGAGAGACAGAGCAGGCAGACACCGAACAGGCTGCCCCACAGACAGAGGTCCCACATCAGATCATGGCTGCAGATCCTGAGATCCCCATTCAGATAGCCCCTCCTCTACAGCAGCCAGACCCTCAGACAACCACCACAGAGACACCAGCTACCATCCCTTCCAGTGATGACACCCCTTCACACCCGGCTTGAGTGAGCATCGGGGACGATGCTACATTTTAAGTGTGGGGAGGTCGCCATCTCTGGCGTATTATTTTGAACCACTACAGACTCTTTTTCTTTTATTTTGGATATTTTTCTGTATTTTTCTCTCTATTTTTATTTTTATTTTCTGAGTATTTATACATTGCTACTTTTATGTATTTTTATTCTATTCCTGCATTCTGCATTTTTAGTTCATATTTTAGTTATTTAGTTTAGCTTGCAATTCTAATTTATTAGTTATAAAAAATTGTGGATTAATTAGTATAGTTTACCCTTTTTTAGCATAAGATAGCTTAGTTTAAATTGAAAAATATAAAAAGGTAGTAAGCTAGGAACTTGAACATAACAGATTTAAATCCATGAACTTTGTATATATAGCATTCCATCATGTAGTTAAGTTAACAAGATTTCATCAAGGAGAAACACTAAAACTTTAAAGCCATTCAATATAAGTTTTACATTGAGAATAATGGGAATTTTTAACTAAACCTGCATGACATACATAACTGATAAATAATTTTTGAGCTAGAGAACACACAGCCTGTGAGTTTTGAGCTTAATTATATGGTTACATTGAAACCATAATTTTTATTCCTGTGTGTTCCGCCCTTCTTTTATATTCTGATGTTCTTTGATTTGCTTTAATCTATATGTCCAATTATAGAATATAGAATATAGAATATAGATACATACCAAAAGAATGATTGAGGCCATTATTTGATTTTAGCTCACTTATCCCAAAATAACCTACCTTTCACATCACCCTTGTTAGCCCCCTTGAGCCTTTAAATCCCTTTTTATTCTATTAGCCACACTACTAGCCTTAAGTAGAAAAACAAAATAAAATCCCAAGTTGAATCCTTGGTTAGCTTAAGATAGAAAATTATGAATAGTTTAAAATGTGGGAAACCTATTGGGAACATGGATGATAAAAACAAAAGGTAGAAAAGTTGAAAAGAATAAAATAACTCAAATTAAGAAATTTTGGGAAGCATGCTCATGAGAAATCAAAGTGATTAAATTACCATGTGCATAAAAAAAATTATTTTTCAGTATTTAATAAAGGGGATACAAAAGAATTCCCCAAATGCAAAAATAAAAGCAATGCACATGGAATAAGAATAAAAGTTGAAACATGAGCATGTAACATCCAAAAGTGGGAAAATATGGGAAAATAGGTAAAGAAGTTTTGTTTTTACTAAATATGTATGTTAGGTGAGATCTTAGTCTAACTAAGGATTCACTTTTTAGCTCACTTAGCCTTATACATATATCCTTACCTTCACCTTGGCCCCATTACAACCTTAATTAAAGACCTCATGATTTTTGGTATGACTGTATTCTATAATTGTTGATTGGTTAGATGAAGAACAAAGTTATAGAAAGGAAGAATAAAAAGAGGAATAGAGTGATTAACCCAATAAACACTGAGTGACTAGAGAGTAAACACAAATTCAGTGAGGGTTCAATAGCTCATTAACATTTATCTCTGTTTGAATTATCTAATTGTTTTGCAAGTTCATAAAATGCTCTTTCTCCCATCTCAATTGTAAAAGTGCTTATTGATTATCTAAGGTTTGGCTATATATACATATATGACTCCTTGAGAATGTGAATTAATTTAACTACCTGTAAGCTTTATTATGAGTGAATAAATTAGAATTGCATGATGCATTTAGGTAGTTGCATTTAGATTAGATTGCATTGCATGACCTTCCATCACTTTAACCTTACTTATTACCTTGGATTTAGCATGAGGACATGCTATTGTTTAAGTGTGGGGAGGTTGATAAACCCATATTTTATGATATATTTTGTGCTTAGTTTGAGTGATTTATTCAATCCTTCACCCACTTATTCATGTTAATTGCATGGTTTTACTTTCCCTTCCTTATTATGTGATGTATGTGAAAAACATGTTTCCTATGCTTTTAAATTAATTATTTTAATCACCTTTAATTCCATTCGATACCGTGATTAGTGTGGTGAGTAGTCTCAGATCTTCTAAGGCATGAATGACTCAAAGGATGAAAAGGAAACATACAAAAATGGAAGGAAAGCACAAAACGGAGTTCCTGGAAAAACTGGCATCCACGCGATCGCATGGACGACGCGATCGCATGCCAAGAGCGAAGAAGCAGCGACGCGGCCGCATGACTGACGCGACCGCGCGCCTTAAGCAGAGCACATATGACGCGGTCGCATGACTGATGCGACTGCGTGACAAGGAAAAGCTCCGAACGACGCGACCGCGTGACCCACGCGGACGCGTGACAGAGGCCACGCACCAGAAATTGCAGAAATAGCTTCCAGTGATTTCTGAAGCCCTTTTTGGCCCAAATCCAAGTCCAGAAGGCATAGACCAGAGGTTATGAAGTGAGAGAATGCATCCATTCTAGCGGAGCTCGCCAATTTTTACTTTCCATGAATTAGATTTAGTTTAGAGAGAGATTCTCTCTCTCTTTAGGATTAGGATTTAGATTTAAGATTTTTATTCACTTTCAGAATTATCTCCTTTGATCAGGTTCAATATTCCTTTTATTTACTTTTGCAAGCTACTTTATGAATCCTTTCATATTACAGATTATTTGAATTAATGTTATTAGAGGTATTTCAGTTTAATATTGATTTCTCTTATTTATACTATTGTTACTTTTACTCTGAAGATATTTTTATTCCAAGTAGATTTATTTTTCTCTTTTTGGTCTTGGTTAAGAAATCAGTAACTCAGGAGTTATCCAATTCAACAGGATAATTGATAATTGTTATCTTTGTTAATTGAATTGAACTTCTATAATCCCAATCTTTCCTTAGGAAATAAATAGGATTCGAAGATCAAACCAATTAATCCCTTGACCTTCCTTTATCTGAGTAAAGGTTAACAAAGTGGAATTAAGATTCAACTTTCATTGTTATTGATAAGGATAACTAAGGTTGGACTTCCAATTTCTCATACCTTGCCAAAAGTTTGCTTTGCAGTTATTTATTTATTTTAGTTGCCATTTAATTTACTTGTCATTAAATTACTTGTTCCTCATTCTTGAAACCCCAATTTTACAATCTCCATAACCAATAATAAGAACATACTTCCCTGCAGTTCCTTGAGAAGACGACCCGAGGTTTAAATACTCGGTTATCAATTTTAAAAGGGGTTTGTTACTTGTGACAACCAAAATGTTTGCACGAAAGGGATTTTTGTTGGTTTAGAAACTATATCTACAACGCGACTATTTTTATGACATTCTTTACTGGGAAAAATCTCGCTCGTCAGAGGTAGTTCGAAGCAAGAGGGGAATTGCAATATGTCAAAGAAAGTATTGCATCGATCTACTCCAAGACTACGGGTTAATGAAAGCCAAGGCAATCTCAACTCCAATGGACTACACCAGCAAGTTGACAAAGAATACTAGAACTCCACTTAGCTCAACATCTGAATATAGAAGGTTAATTGGAAGATTACTCTATCTAACCAATACAAGGCCAGATATATGTTATGCGGTTGGAAGATTGAGTCAATTTTTGGAGTGCGCTACTGACAAACACTTTGAGGCAGCTATAAGGGTACTTAGATATCTCAAGAATGAGCCAGCATTGGGGCTGTTCTTTTCATCTCAGACAGATTTGGAGCCAACCAGTTTTTCAGACAGCGACTGAGGTACCTGTTTGGACACAAGAAGATCAGTATCTGGTCATTGCTTCTTCATAGGTACTTCTATTGTGTCCTGGAAAAGTAAAAAACAAAGTACAGTAGCTGTATCATCATGTGAAGCAGAATACAGAGCCCTTGCTATGGCCACTAGGGAGGCACAATGGATTACTTACATCTTAGAGGATTTGGAAGTAAAACTGCAGAAGCCAATTGCTATGTATTGTGACAGCCAATCAGCCTTGCATATTGCGGCAAACCTTGTCTTCCACGAGAGAACCAAACATATAGAGATGGATTGTCATGTTGTAAGAGATAAATGGCAAGAACAAGTAATCAAGTTGTTGCCTATTACCACAATTAACCAAACAGCTAACATATTAACCAAAGTATTAGCTCCTAACATGTTTCAAAAATGTTGTAGCAAACTCAGAATGGTGAATGTCACCGATTCTAGTTTGAGAGGGGGTGTTACGTGAGCTAATGAGTCATGTGTAATAGTTAGCAAGCTAATCAGTTAGGAGTTGCAGATATAGGCAGATTCTGTTAGTGAGTAATTAGGGAATAAGTTTGTTAGAGTGCTGACTAGATAGTTAGTTATGCAGCTCACTAAGTTGCTGCTATTTATTAGCTAAGAAAGGTGAATTGAGTTAGTTTTTTTGTGCAATCAGAAAATAAATTCAAGTGGGGCAGAGTTGTGACAACAAAACACACTCTCCTCTGTTTTCAAGCTTCGTGAAGTTCTTCCCTTCATCTCCCCTGAACTCACCATTTCAACACGTATTGCCACCCATTGCTTCCATTCTATTAGTATAACAGACGCATACATGACATTGTGATGAATTTTATTTATGAGAGTCAGTGTACAAGACTTATTCATGAAGTAAATCGATCTCAATAATAATAATAATAATAATAATAATAATAATAATAATAATAATAATAATAATAATTGTTAGAAAAGTAAGAAATAACAGTAGAGAAAGGATTTGTGTATTATTAAGTGTAATCAAGTTGTCTATTCAAGTTTTCTGGAATAATACAATATAAAAAAGTATTTATAGCTACTAAGAGAATCGTAATAATAAAGACGTAATCTCTTATAATAAATATTCAGATATACTAAATAATACTAAATAATACTTGACTTTAAAACTTATTTAAAACAACGAAATAAAAAAACTGCATAAACTGATAAAACGGGTGTAGATGTGGAACTGCCGAAAGGAAGTGTAGATGGAACTGCCGCTTGTCTGAAGGAAGCGCAGACGGAACTGCCGCTAGTCTGAAGGAAGCGTAGACGGAACTGCCGCTTGTCTGAAGGAAAAGCAGACGAAACTGCCGAAAAGAAACGCAGACGGAACTATCACAAGGAAACATAAACGAAACGCAGACGAAACTGCCACGAGAAAACGCAGACGGAACTGCCACGAGAGAACACAAACGAAATTGCCACGAGAGAACACAAACAGAACTGCCACGAGAGAACGCAGACGGAACTGCCGAAAGAGAGCAAAAACTATATGATTTCTTCATGAGAATAGGAAACGGTGGATGACATTGGTGTTTGATCATTCGACTCGAAAAGACACAAGACGGAGAGAATAGGCTAGTCGATGAGGTGAAAAAGCATCAAAGGAGTGACAAAAGATAAAAAAAAATGGCATAGAAAAAAAATGCAAAAACTACGGTGATTTCACCGCAAGGAAAACAACATATCCTCTTCAAGGAGGATACTATGGCTCTGATACCATGTTAGAAAGGTAAGAAAGAGCAGTAGAGAAAGGATTTGTGTATTATTAAGTGTAATCAAGTTGTCTATTCAAATTTTCTGGAATGATACAATATAAAAGGGTATTTATAGGTAATAAGAGAATCGTAATAATAAAGACGTAATCTCTTATAATAAATATTCAGATATACTAAATAATACTAATTGATCCTAATTGATCTTAATAATAATAATAATAATAATAATAATAATAATAATAATAATAATAATAATAATTTAATATAAATTATTATTATTATTATTATTATTATTATTATTATTATTATTATTATTATTATTATTAGTTAAAGTTCAAAATAGGAACTAAGTATATACAATATGTAGTAGGCAAGGACGGATTTAAATAGTACACCGTGGGCTGACTTTTCAAAAATTTTCCCTTAGTATAAAGGAAAAAAATTTATTTGTCTTTATAATATAAATGAATTGACCCCACTCACTATTCATTCTTTTGGTCACAGTGTTCAATCATAAATTAAAAACAAAATTAAAAGATTCCACTAAATTATAAAATATTATATTAATTATTTAATAAAAAATAATTAAACTCTTATAAAATAAAAGTTAGTTTATGTATGTAGAAAAAATTAAACTCTTATATTTTGTTGCATATTTTTTTTTTCTTATTCGTGTGATTACCTTTACTACACATAAGAAGAAATTATAGTCAAAACAGTAGTCTTTTAGTAGTATGTATATAGACTATAGTAATATAGTTTCACTACTATTTTTATTAATGACTTTTTATTTTATCTTTTATATTGATTTTGAAATTGTATTTGATTTTGATTCTGATTTTGATTTTGTTTTTGTTTTTGTGATTTAAGATTGTTAATAAGCTATTGTTAATACTTTAGTATTTGGTGTTTTGCAAGTTGCAACATTTCCAGAATTTAAAATTCAGTTTCTCTATAACTTCATTTTTTAATTTTCGTAATTTAATTAAGTTGATACTTTTTAATTTATTCAATTGTTCTGCATTTATTTTGCAATTATATTATTGTGTATTTTTATGTTATTATTTAAATTATTATTTTAATATTTTAATTTATTAGTTAGTTAATTTAAAAATTAATTATATTTTATAATAATAAAATATAATTATAAAAATAATTGTTATATTATGTATATTTTATTTTTATTCACAAAATTTTTTGAATTCGTCGTTGATAGGTATTCTAACTACTAGTAAAAATATTGACGAATATAAAGAAACAATTTAGGAATTAATTTTTTTCTACTATTTAACCAACTTTGTCTTTCTTTTTTTTTTTTCATATTCTTTTCCTCTAATTGACAATAAATAAACGAATAAATAAATATAATTATATGTAAGTTTTGTATTGGTTGATTGATAACGTAAAAAAATTGCTCCCTAATTGGATCCGAGAAACGAGATTCTAAATTCAGATTTTATTATTTTCATCTAAAAGTAAATTAATTATGGCCTTGTACAACATCAGGTAGCTAGCTTTCTTCTCTCAATGATCAGATACGACAATTATCCAAGAATTAAATAAAAATTTACTTATGGATTTAATTAATAAATGAAGTATCTTAACATTCGATTTACACATAGCCTGATCTGTATAGCACTATAGCAGTATAGGCAATTAGGCACTACTTTAACTCCAAAAGAACTCTCTCTTATTTTAAATATTAATTAACTTTTAAAAATTTTGTAATCTTCTGAATCCATTGTCCTCAATCACATGAATAAATTTGATTTCAGTTTTTTGCACTCAAGATGTTTATACTTCCTATGATTATAAATTAGTGTATAACTTGGATAAAATTTTTAAGTGATAGTTTGCATGCGATGGCATTATATATAGTTTAGAATTCTAATTTCATCATACCTTTGGATGAATATTATATACTTAGATATCGGGCTAATATATTGCATATTTTATATAATTGAGTAGTTTTAGATATTACTATTAATATTTTTGAATATTACAATTGTTGAATATTGGATGTTATGTAATGTTGCGTTTAATTTCTTATGTGATGTTAATATATAATACTAAACTTATTAATATATGATGTTATAAAATACTTTTTAACGTAAGCATCATTAGAGTAAACATCTAAAATAATTCTAAAAATTATGCAAATTTTTTCAAATGTGCTATGGATGTTATATATATATATATATAAGTTCTTCAATTGTAGTTCTCTTTGGCTATTTTTTGAAGGATGTTCCTGGAATTATTGAGGGTTGTAAAAGAAATTGAAAAAGAAATTGCTGATGAATGTATGTAAAAAAGAAGAAATATAGAAACGTAATAGATAATTGAGGATGTTGAAAAATTGATTAGAAATTATATAAACCAATTAGATACATAATGAGTAACAGTGAGTCTTTAATGCTTCAAGTATATTAATGTTTAATTTGCATTGTAACTGAAATATGCAATATCAATTTTTTTTTTATTTCTCACGTATGTGAATGGGTTGCTATATGCACAAGACAGTATTCGAAACTCCAACACTTACTTAAACGAACTAATGAGCTAACTATTAGACTAACCCAGTTTAGTTAATATACAATATCAATAATTACGTGCTGCTTTAGGTTGATTTTATGTTGTGTCAATTTAAAAAAAAAAAAAAAACTGTTATATACATCGTTTATGTATGTATTTCACTTGTAGCATTAAAAATGATTGATAAAAAGTGAGCGCAAATAAAAAAATATGCAAAACAAATAATTTTACAGAAAAATATACAAATATAATTTTTAAAAGAGATGAAAAAATACACAAAAGAGATGAAAAAAATTATACAAATATAATTTGTAAAACAAATACTGTAGAAGAATTTTTCCTATATAAAGGTAGACCCACTAGTATACCAAGCAAACTCAAGCCTATAAACGGTACGGTGCCTTAGTTCAAAAATCGATTGAACCAACAACAATGATGCCTAAACTTGATATTGTGTCTATTAAGGTAATGGTAAAGCCATCGTCTCCAACCCCTAATCACCTTAGAGATTTCAAAATCTCCCTCGTTGATGAGATGGCTCCTCCAATCTATATTCCCATAATTTTATTCTACTCAGCCACTGATATTAATAGTTCCTTTGGAACTCATGATGTCGAGACCATATCCAATAAATTAAAGGTTTCTTTATCCAAAGTTCTCACTCTATATTACCCATTCTGTGGAAGATTCAAATGTACCTCACCTTCCTCTGTTGATTGTAATGATGAAGGTGTACCTTACATCGAGTGTAAATTCCCCACTAACCTTACAGATATTCTCAAAAGGCCTCAATCCCAAATGCAGGAGCTTTTGCCATTTGACCCATATAATAATGTTTCTAGTAGTTTGGATCATAATGATGACAAACACAAAGTGACCATGGCGGTTCAGTTGAGTGAATTCAAGTGTGGGGGTATTGCACTTGGTGTGTGCCTCTCACACAGGGTAGCAGATGGGGAAGCAACATCATCATTCCTCAATGCTTGGGCTAAAACTGCAAAGGGTCTTTTCAACCAAGTAGACCCACCTCAAATGGATGCAGCATTGATTTTCCCTCCACGGGGAATAGAATGGGCCATGACTAGTCTCATGGTGGGTGGTGGCAATGAAAAACTCGTGACCAAGTGTTTCTTGTTTAGTCCAACGGACTTGTCCAGATTGAGAGCTAGATTTGGAAGCTTTAATCCGACTCGCGTCGAAGCTGTCACAGCACTCATATGGAAATCAGCCATTCAAGTAGCAAAAGGAAGTTACAAGGCTTCTATGGTGTGCCACGCCGTCGACATTCGTAATCGAATGGTGCCACCGTTGCCAAAAAACTTGTTTGGCAATCTTTGGCTTTATTCTATTTCTGAATTGGTGGATTTGGGTGACGGAGGTTATGGAACAGAAGAGTTGTGTGATTTGGTGGGGATGGTTAGGAATGCTATTAGAGAAACTAGTGCGGGTTATTCAGATATGCTGCTTCAAGGTGACGGTTTGGATGAGTTCGATGAATTCTTCAAGGAAGCAAGATTAAGGGTCGCTGAAAATCTTGTTGCATGTTGTGGATTTAGTAGTTGGACAAGATTTGGTTTCTATGAAGTTGATTTTGGATGGGGGAAGCCAATTAAGGTGAGAAACATTAATTTGCCTATGAAGAATGTGACATATTTGATTCCTACAAGAACTGGAGAAGGCATAGAGGCATGGGTAACCATGACCGAGCTTGATATGGATGAATTCCAGCGTAACTCCGAGCTTCTCCAGTTTGCCTTGCTGGAATCTTAAGAGTTTTTATATATTTTCTTATAAAAATGTATGTCTTAGTGTGGGATAATAAAGAAATAAGTTTAAAATGTTGTGATAAGACGTGGATGATCACGTAGACTAACCTTCTCAATACTGAAGGAATCATTCTCAAGAGAGAATGAATTTAATGAAGGTTGAAAAGTGATGACAATTTGTGTGTATAAATAGGAGAAGCATCCATCTGAATAAACACACACAAGCAATAAAACAATATTTTCTCTCTTATACTCTTCTCTCTCTTTCATATTATTTTCTCTCTTATATACTTTATTATAATATTATTAAATATATTAATTATATCTACTATATTGATATAGTAATTCTAGTGAATATTACTACTTGAGTTATTTAATTATATTTCCATATTTTATATTTGTTACTTCTTCCTTATTTATTTAGTTATTTTACAACACGTTATTAGCACGAGACTCTGATCAAATTTTTAGGAAAACTCAGGTAACAAATTTTCATTATGTCGAAACTCTCTCATCTTGAATTCAATGCTCTTGATATATCTGGAAACAATTATTTATCATGGATATTAGATGCTGAAATCCATTTTGATTCAATGGATCTTGGAGATACCATTAAGGTTGAAAATAATGCATCCCAGAAGGATAAAGCCAAAGCCATAATTTTTCTTCGATCGTCGTCATCTTGACGAAGGATTGAAAAATGAATATCTTACATTAAAAGATCCTGTAAATCTTTGGAAAGACCTTGAAGAAAGGTACAATCATAAAAAAACAGTGATACTTCCTCAAACCCGATATGAATGGACGCACTTGCGTCTACAGGATTTTAAATCTATAAATGAATATAATTCTGCAATGTTTCGAATCACCTCACGAATGAAATTATGTGGGGAAAAGATAACTGATCATGATATGTTGGAGAAAACTTTCTCAACCTTTCATGCCTCGAATGTGCTCCTGCAGTAGCAGTATCGAGAAAAAGGATTTAAAAAATATTCTGAGTTAATTTCTTGCCTTATTGTTGCTGAACGCAATAATGAGTTGCTTTTAAAGAATCATGAAACGCGCCCAACTGGCGCCGCCCCATTTTCTAAAGTAAATGCGGCAAATCATTATCCCAGAAGAGGTAAATGGCAAGTCTTTAGTAACAAGAAAAATTATGGAAGGAAAAAGAATTATGTTCAAAAGAGAGGATCTCACCAGAAGTGGGATATAGAAAGAAATATTGAGTAAAATAAATCAACAGAGGATAAGTGTTTTCGTTGTGGTGGAAAGGGCCATTGGTCACGTACCTGTCGTATCCCAAGGCACCTAGTCCATCTTTACCAAGCATCTTTGAAAAAGGATGACAAAGAAAAGGAAACAAATTTTGTTTCAAATGATGCTGAAAATTTCACCACTCATTATGATGTATGTGATTTCTTTGAGGATCCTGAAGGAAATATTGGTCATTTGATCAATGATGGAATAATTTAAAATGTGGGATTATTATGTATCCATGTAAATAAATAATGTAAAGAACTTATTGTTAAGTTTTAGTTTCTATGTATTTAAGTTTCAAATGTGATGTATATAAATAATGAAATATTAATGTTTATAAATTTTGAAATCATTAAATGTGTTAAGTTTTAAAATAAAATTTTAGTATGACATTATGTGCAGAATTTCTTAGAAAAATAATTCCAATCAAGAATTCGATTTGACTGTGTGCTACTCATTTTATTATTATTTATCTTTGAAGAAAATGGCAAGGATATATAATGAAGATATATGCCTTGTGAATAGTGCAAGTTCGCACACCATTCTCAAAAGTGATATATATTTTACCCATCTTGTGCCAAAAGAAGAATATGTTAATACTATAATTGGTTCATGCAATGTGATTGAAGGCTCCGGAAGAGCTATAATTTTGTTTCCCGAAGGAACAAAATTCATAATAAATAATGCACTATTGTCTACTAAGTCTCTGAGAAACTTATTGAGTTTCAAAGATATTCGCCGAAATAGATATCATGTTAAGACAATGAATGAGGGAAATCATGAGCATTTATGTATCACAACTCATAATTCAAATAAGAAAGTTATATTAGAAAAATTACCCTCACTTTCATCTGGGTTATATTACACCAAGATTAGTGCAATTGAATCACATGCCATTGTAAACTAGAAGTTTACTAGCCCAAATGAATTCATAACTTGGCACGACCGATTGGGTCATCTGGAAACAACCATGATGTGGAGAATTATTGAAAACTTCCATAGACATTCACTAAAGAACCAGAAGATTCTTAAATCTAGTGAATTTTGTTGTGATGCATGTTCTCAGGTAAAGTTAATTTTAAGGCCATCACCAGTAAAGATTGGATTTGAGTCCCCTAAATTCCTAGAAAGGATTCAAGGTGATATATATGGACCTATTCATCCACCATGTGGATCTTTTAGATATTTTATGGTCCTGATAGACGCATCTTCGAGATGGTCACATGTGTGCTTATTGTCTTCTCGCAACCTGGTGTTTGCGAGATTACTGGCTCAAATTATTCGATTAAAAGCACAATTTTCAGAAAATCCAATCAAAGCAATTCGTCTTGATAATGCTGGTGAATTTACTTCCCAAGCATTTAATGCTTATTGTATGGCTAATGAAATAAGTGTTAAACATCCAGTAGCTCATGTTCACACGCAAAATGGGTTAGCAGAATCACTTATTAAATGCCTCTAATTAATTGCTAGACCCTTGCTTATGAGAACAAATCTCCCAACCTCGGTTTGGGGCATGCTATTTTACATGCCGCAGCACTTATTCATTTGAGGCCAACGAGTTACCATCAATTCTCTCCTATGCAATTAGTTTTTAGCCAGCAGCCAAATATTTTCCATTTAAGAATATTTAGGTGTGCGATATATGTTTCCATTGCACCACCTAATCCCACAAAAATGGGACCCCAAAGAAAATTGGGGATATATGTTGGATATGATTCTCCCTCTATAGTGAGGTATCTTGAGATACAAACCGGAGATGTATTTAAAGCCCGATTTGCGGATTGTCATTTTGATGAATCAAAATTTTCAACATTAGGAGGAGAGAATAAGCTTCCTGAAAAAGAACTTAATTGGAATGCATCATCCTTGATGCATTTAGATCCTCGATCAGGGCAATGTGAACTAGAAATTCAAAAGATTATACATTTGCAAAGAATAGCAAATGAATTGCCTGATGCATTTTCCGATACAAAGAGGATAACCAAGTCTTATATACCAGCGGAAAATGCCCCAATTCGAATTGATGTCCCAGTTGGACAAATTGCCACCGAAGCAAATACACGCCAGAAGCGTGGCAGGCCTGTCGGTTCCAAAGATAAAAATCCTCAAAAGAGAAAAGAGGTAAATACGATTCCTGTTGAAAAAGACATAGTAAAGACACCTGCAGTTGTCTAAAATTCTGATATAATTTTAACGCCAGAAGATGTTCAGGTACTTGAAAATTTTGAAAATGATGAGATCTCGATAAATTATGTCTTTACAGAAGAGAAATGGGACCGAAATAAGACAATTGTCAATGAAATATTTGCATATAATGTGGTATTAAATATCATGCATGAAAGTAAGGATCTTGAGTCAAGATCAGTCGAAGAAGTCGACAAAAAAATGATTGGCCAAAATGGGAAGAAGCCATGAAGGCTGAATTAGACTCACTTGCAAAACGTGAAGTCTTTAGACCTGTAGTCCGTACACCAAAAGATGTAAAACCTGTTGGATACCGATGGGTATTTGTGAGAAAACAAAATGAGAAAAATGAAGTTGTGCGCTATAAAGCCTGACTTGTGGCACAAGGTTTTTCACAAAGGCCCGGTATAGATTATGAAGAAACATATTTTCCTGTAGTGGATGCGATAACATTACGTTATTTGGTCAATTTATCTGCATATCATAAACTGCATATGCATTTAATGGATGTGGTAACAGCCTATTTATACGGCTCATTAGATCGGGATATCTATATGAAAGTCCCTGAAGGACTAAAGATATCTAAATCATCTAATGAATATTCGCAAGGGTTATACTCAGTCATATTGCAAAGATCTTGATATGGTCTGAAGCAATCTTGACGAATGTGGTATAATCGTCTTACTGAGTATCTGGCCAAAAATGGATTCAAGAATGATGATATCTGCCCATGTGTTTTTATAAAGAAATCTGCATCTGGATTCATTATAATTGCTGTGTACGTTGATGATTTAAATATCATTGAGACTCCTGAAGAGATTCCAACAATTATAAAAACTCTGAAAGAAGAGTTTGAGATGAAAGATCTTCGAAGGACTAAATTTTGTCTCGGCCTGCAAATCGAGCATATAAAAAATGGGATCTTTATTCATCAAACAACATACACAGAGAAGATTTTGAAAAGATTTTATATGGATAAGTCACATTCCTTGAGTACCCCAATGATCGTAAGATGTTTGGATATGGAAAAGGATCAATTCCGTCCTAAAGAAGAAAATGAAGATATCCTTGGTCCTGAAGTACCATATCTTAGTGCTATTGGAGCACTGATGTATCTTGCTAATAATACACGACCTAATATATCATTTGCTGTAAATTTACTAGCAAGATACAGTTCTTCTCCAACCAGAAGACATTGGAGTGGAATCAAACAAATCTTTCGATATCTTCATGGAACGGTTGATATGGGATTGTTTTATCCCTATGGATCCAAGTCACAATTAGTTGGCTATGCTGATGCTGGATACTTGTCTGATCCACATAAAGGGAGATCTCAAATAGGATACCTATTCACATATGGTGGTACAGCTATATCATGGAGGTCCACGAAACAGACGATTGCAGCAACATCCTATAATCATGCTGAAATACTCACGATACATGAAGCTAGTCGTGAGTGTTTTTGGCTCAGGAGTTTGATCCAATATATTCTGTCATCATGTGGAATGATTGATCATAAGATAGCTCTAACTATCTTGTTTGAAGATAATACATCATTCATTGCTCAACTTAAAGGCGGATACATCAAAGGTGATAGAACAAAGCATATTTCTCCCAAATTCTTCTTCACTCATGATCTTCAAAATCAAGGGACAATTGATGTCCAACAGATCCACTCAAGTGACAATCTGGCAGATTTATTCACAAAGTCACTCCTAAAATCTTCCTTTGAAAGATTGGTACATGAGATTGGGATGCGCCGATTTCGAGACATTAAATGATGTCAACAAGAGGGGGAGACTGTACTCTTTTTTCCTTGGTCAGTTTTTTTTCCCATTGGGTTTTTCTTGACAAGATTTTTAATGAGACAGTCCCTATCACAAAGGATATTGTACTCTTTTTCCTTCACTAAGGTTTTTCTCACTAGGTTTTTCTTTAGTAAGGTTTTAATGAGGCATAATCTTAAATGGTCATCCAAGGGGGAGTGTTGTGATAAGATGTGGATGACCACGTAGACTAACCTTCTCAATACTGAAGGAATCATTCTCAAGAGAGAATGAATTTAATGAAGGTTGAAAAGTGATGACAATTTGTGTGTATAAATAGGAGAAGCATCCATCTGAATAAACACACACAAGCAATAAAATAATATTCTCTCTCTTTTACTCTTGTCTCTCTTTCATGCTATTCTCTTTCTTATATACTTTATTATAATATCATTAAATATATTAATTATATCTGCTATATTGATATAGTAATTCTAGTGAATATTACTACTTGAGTTATCTAATTATATTTTCATATTTTATATTTGTTACTTCTTCCTTATGTATTTAGTTATTTTACAACATAAAATAGTTTAATTTTTTTAATTATTCTTAAAATAATTAAATAATATTATATATATTAAATATTAATTATAAATATTATATGTATACACTACAAGAAAAAAAGTTTTTTGCCATGCTTTTTGAGCTACCGGCACGCTTTTGAAAGGGTCACATCTGCAAGCGTGCCGGTTGATCTATCGCCACACTTTTCTTGATCTATTGGTACGCTTTACTTTTCACCACGCTTTTATCTATTAGCACGCTTAAAAGCGTGGCTGTAAGTATAACTCCGTTGCCACGCTTTTAAATGTGCCAAAAAATAGACATACAGTCACGCTTATAAAGCGTGCCGAAAGATGGACATACAGCCACACTTTTAAAGCATACCGAAAATTGAAAACTTGTCGTTACATTTCAAAAGCGTGCCCTAATCCTTTTCAAATTAAAAAAAAATAAAAAATAAAAATAAAATAGAAATATTAATAAGTTATCTTTCAAATAAAATAAAATACTAAAAATTTAATCTTCCATTGATTTATATGAATTATGTACATGTAACCTATTGTATAGTTGTCGGAGGTGGAGAAGCTGTTGGACGACAATAACCTGTATGCATGAGAACTATACAACAAATTGAAAAATCAGTACTAATTTCAAGCATGTCAAATTTGTCACCTAATAATAAAAACTAGTAGCCCCTTTTTATAATAATACATACCTACAACAAGATCTGAGCCATATGTGTAGACATTAGTCCTCCATAGTTGGCCACCTCTGACCTGAACATATTAATATTAACTCTCAAGATTTGGTATAGCATCAGAATTCAGATACTAGAGGCTAAAGGCATATTTCAATTTCATACATTGGGTTCCCAAATAAAAAATATAGGTACATTTCTCTAATAGCAAAGTGAACAAATGAAAATTTACATCTCATCTCATTAAATCATTTAATTAACTGAATTAATGTAAAAAAAATTCATGCCAGCATCAAGGAAGTATTAGTGAAAAGTATGCATTAAAATCACATAAAACATTGATAGCCATTGAACTAGTCTCCAATCAATACAAAATATCTAATAATGAACAAGAAAACAAGCTTCCAGAACTAAGCACACACATCTGAACTAAAGTGAAGCTCAAGGATCAATAGCCATTGAAAAAATAATCTTAGAATTTACTAGTTAGTAAAAAGAATAGTGAAGTCAAAGTGAAAATCAAGGGAAGTAAAAATGAAATGGGTGACCTTTTAACTTTATCACCAGAACAATAAGTATGTACAGGTAGTTATTAACTTTTGACTAACTTAATTTACTAAGCAACTCATTCCAAAAAGTAATTGAAGAAAGAAAGCATAAGTTTGGGATTTTATTTACCAAATCTCCAACGAGCTTGAACAAGAGCCATGTCAGGATTGCCAATCAAAAAGGGAATGGCTCTTCTTAAGAAATTAGGTTCAGGCCAGAGATCAGCATCGAAGATTGCAACGTATTCATAGTGTTTGACATAGCTACGCTTTAAACCTTCTTTAAATGCACTTGCTTTGTATCCTGTTCCATTCTCTCTTATTTGGTATGTTATGTTTATGCCTTTACTTCCCCATCTCTGGCATTCCATCTCCACCATTTGCTGCATTATTTTTCATTTCGTATTAACAACACATATTTCCTAAGACTCGTTACTTTTTACTAAAAAATCACACAATTTCTAATAAAAGTATTTTACTATATCAATATTAAGAGTACCTTGATTGCAGGCTCAGTAGAATCATCAAGAACTTGGATGACAAGATGATCAGCAGGCCACAAAAGATTACAAGCTGCACCAATTAACACCTTGTATACCTATATATACACACAGAAAAAGAACTAAAAAAACCAACCAAATTTCACAGAAATAAAATAGAGGAGGCAGAGGAAAACAAAGAATAGAGATAAGCAAATGCAAGCAAATTAAGAAGACCTCTTTCTCATTGAACATTGGAATCTGGATGAAAACCACAGGGAAATTGGAGCTTCCAAGTTCAAGATCATCTTGGATGGATTCATACTTGTAACGCTACTTTGGTTTCTTCCAGAAGAGCTTGACCAAGATGATAACGATTCCCATGTACAGTCTCTCCAGATGCAGCTGCTCCATTCTTCTTTGGAGCAGCTTCAGTACCTAGTTAAACAGAAACAAGATCGCATTAACGAAATGATAATTGACGGAAAACACAAATACTGAAGATCTGAATATAGATTGTGGACATACCTTCTCTGAAGCAGCTCTGGAATCGGCTAGGCATGTGGCAGAGGTACCTCATCCTGCTGGTGCCGGTGGTCTTTCTGCGAATGGCCTTCACGCTCCAGTTATCTGTAAGGGTTCATTTGGCAAAATAGTACTAGAATCATGAGAATTAAAACTAAAATGTGTAGAATTAGAAATCATGAATGAAAATGGAAGAAATTAGGGTTTACATTTCCTCTTGAGTGCAGTGGGGGAAGCGCAGACGGAGCAACGACTCTTCTGGAGGTGAAAGCTGCGGTGGCCGCACCTCACACAAAGGGTGTGAGTCTTGTTCCTCCTCTTACCAAAGCTCCCTGTTCCCTTACCCTGTGTTACATTCACAGATACTAAAATTTAATTCATCATAGATACACAGTAAGTTGTGTGTGTGTGTGTGTGTGTGTGAGAGAGAGAGAGAGAGAGAGAGAGAGAGAGAGAGAGAGTACCATTGAAGCAGATCCAGAAGATACGATAGATTGGCAGCGCGGAAGAAGGAAAGGCGACCTCTGTTGGCTGACCGATGCGGTAAGTAGTGAGCGCCGAGGGAGTGCGAGCGCCAGCAAAGACAGGCTAGGGGAGACGACAGAGCAAGCGCCGACAGAGAAGAGGATGAGCAACAGAGTCTGAGTTTTAGGGTTTTTAGACTTCAGAGCGTTAGTAATAGGGTTAGGTGAGAAGAGTAGAAGAGTCTGACGAGTTAGGGACTTTAATTTAGGGTTTTTTCTTTTCTTTAGTGAAACCTTTTCGCCACGCTTTTTTTAAGGGTGCCAATAGAGTTATTGGAAATGGGGATGATTTATAAACGTGCCAAGATTAAAAATTTTTTGCCACGCTTTACAAGTGTCTCTGTTTAGCGTGGCAAAAAAAAGCGTAGCCAAATCTCTAATCAATTGCCATCCTCATAAAAGCGTGACCATAGACCTCTTTCGCCACGCTTTTTAAGCGTAGCAAGAAAAAACATAACCAAATCTCTCATCAATCGCCATCCTCATAAAAGCGTAGCCATTGACCACTTTTAACCACTGATGAGCGGATAATTTATACGCTTTTTGGCATTATTTTTAGTATATTTTTAGTATGTTTTAGTTAGTTTTTATTATGTTTTTATTAGTTTTTATTAAAAAATCACATTTTTGGCCTTTACTATGAGTTTGTGTGTTTTTCTGTGATTTTAGGTATTTTCTGGCTGAAATTGAGGGACCTGAGCAAAAATCTGATTCAGAAGCTGAAAAAGGACGCAGATGCTGTTGGATTCTGACCTCCCTGCACTCGAAGTAGATTTTCTGGAGCTACAGAAGCCCAATTGGTTCACTCTTAATTGCTTTGGAAAGTAGACATCCTGGGCTTTCCAGCAATATATAATAGTCCGTGCTTTGCCTGAGATTTGATGACCCAAACTGGCGTTCAAAGTCAGCATAAAAATTCTGGTGTAAAAACACCCAAACTGGCACTAGAATTGGAGTTAAACGCCCAAACTGGCACCAAAGTTGGCGTTTAACTCCAGGAACAGCCTAAGCACAAAAAAGTTTCAATGCTCAGCCCAAGCACCCACTAAGTGGGCCCGGAAGTGGATTTCTGCATCATTTACTTATTTCTGTAAACCCTAGGTTACTAGTTCATTATAAATAGGACCTCTTACTATTGTATTTTGATCTCTGGAACACATTATGTAGCTTTTACGTTCTGAGACCTCCATGGGAGGCTGGCCACTCGGCCATGTCTACCCTATTTTCACTTATGTATTTTCAACGGTGGAGTTTGTACACCCCATAGATTAAGGTGTGGAGCTTTGCTGTTCTTCATGAATTAATGCAAAGTACTATTGTTCTTCTATTCAATTCAAGGTTATTCTTGTTCTAAGATATTCATTCGCACACAAGAACATGATGAATGTGATGATTATGTGACACTCATCACCATTATCACTTATGAACACGTGCCTAACAACCACTTCCATTCTATATGAAAACGAGCTTGAATGCATATCTCTTGGGTTTCTAATCTAAGATTAGAATCTTCGTGGTATAGGCTAGAATTATTGGCGGCCATTCCTGAGATCCAGAAAGTCTAAACCTTGTCTGTGGTATTTTGAGTAGGATCTGGGATGGGATAACTGTGATGAGCTTCAAACTCGCGACTGTTGGGCATAGTGACAGACGCAAAAGGATCAATGGATCCTATTCCAACATGAGTGAGAACCGACAGATGATTAGCCGTGCGGTGACAGCGCATTTGGACCATTTTCACTGAGAGGACAGATGGTAGCCATTGACAATGGTGATCCCCCAACATACAGCTTGCCATGGAAGGGAGTATGAATGATTGAATGAAGGCAATGGGAAAGTAGAGGGTCAGAAGGAACAAAGCATCTTCATACGCTTATCTGAAATCCCACCAATGAATTACATAAGTATTTCTATCTTATTTTCTATTTTAATTATATTTTAATTATCAAAACTCATGAACATTTGAATCCGCCTGACTGAGATTTACAAGATGACCATAGCTTGCTTCAAGCCGACAATCTCTGTGGGATCGACCCTTACTCACGTAAGGTATTACTTGGACGACCCAGTGCACTTGCTGGTCAGCTGCACGGAGTTGTGTGAAAAGTGTGCGATCACGATTCTGTGTACCAAGTTTTTGGCGCCGTTGCCGGGGATTGTTAGAGTTTGGACAACTGACGGTTTATCTTGATGCTCAGATTAGGTAATTTTATTTTATTTATTTTATTTTCGAAAAAATTCAAAAAAATAATATATATTTTATTTTGTTCTTCAGAATTTTTAAGAACGAATTCTAGAGTTTCAGATGATGCCTTTATCATCACAGGAGCTAGTTGATTCCCATCAATTTGGCTGTTGTATGTAATGTCTTGCTGAAGCTTGGCTGGCCATGTCTAATCTTTTTAGACTGAAGCTTTAGACTAACATTGCATGATTCCTGGAATTCTCATTAAGAATATTGAATTCATTATTTTCTTTTTTCAAATAATTTTCGAAAAATACACAAAAAAAATTAATAAAATCATAAAAACCAAAAATTTTATGTTTCCTGTTTGAGTCTAGTGTCTGTTTTTAAGTTTGGTGGCCTGCATTTTTTTCTTGCATTTTTCGAATATATGCAGTATGTCTTCATTGATCTTCAAGTTGTTCTTGATGATTTTCTTTGTCTGATCTTTAAATTCTCTTGTTGTGTGTCTTTTGTTGTTTTTCATGTGCATTCTCAATTTGTTAGTGTCTCTAATATGAAAATTTCTAAGTTTGGTGTTTTGCATGCATTGTTTATTTGATCTTAGTTTTTCATGATTAGTTTCATTTTGTTGTTTTTTTTATCATTAAAAATTCAAAAATTTTTCAAAATTATGTCTTTTCAAGTCAATAATACAGAGAATTGAAGATTCAGAACATGCAGCAGAGGAATTACAGAGACAAAGCTGGGCATTCAAAATGCCCAGTGAGGAAGGAATTCTGGCGTTTAAACGCCAGCCAGGGTACCTGGCTGGGCGTTAAACGCCCAAATGGGTAGTAATTTGGGCGTTAAACGCCAGAATGGATACCATTCTGGGCGTTTAACGCCAGAACAATACAAGGGAGGTAAGTTAGTTTTTAATTCAAATCTTTTTCAAACTTTCATAATTTTCCAAAATAAAATCTTTTTCAAACCATATCTTTTTCAATCATATCTTTTTTTTCAAAATCAAATCTTTTCCATTTTTCTCTCACTATTTTCGAAAATCCTTGCTAACAATTAATGAGTTGATTCAAAAATTTCAAGTTTGTTACTTCCTTGTTAAGAAAGGTTCAATATTTGAATTTTAGGATCATATCTTTTAAATTTCTTATTAGCAAAGTCATTAATTTTAAAAATCAAACTTTTTAAATTGTTTTTCAATCATATCTTCTCAATCACACCTTTTTCAAAATCATCTTCAATCATATCTTTTTGATTGCTTATTTCAAAATCTTTTTCAAAATCACTTAACCACTTTCTCACTTTTAACTTTCGAAAACCATCAACCACTTTTTCAAAATTTCTTTTAATTAATTTAAAATTTTTTTTAATTTTGTTTTTGAAAATTCTTCCACCTCCTCACCCTCTTCTATTTAATCATTGATCCCTCTCCTCTATTAGCAATTCAGACTCTCTCCTTCTTTAAATGTTCGAATTCTTCTCTATCTATCTCATCCTTCTATTCTTATTTTCCTCTGACACCTCAAGGAATCTCTATACTGTGACATAGAGGATTCCATACTTTCTTGTTCTCTTCTCTTTCTTATGAGCAGGAAGAAAGACAAAGGCATTCTTGTTGAAGCTGGTCCTGAACCTGAAAGGAACTTGAAGAGGAAGCTAAGAGAAGCTAAAGCACAACTCTCTGGAGAGGACCTAACAGAAATTTTTGAAAAAGAAGAAGACATGGCAGCCAAAAATAACAACAATGCCAACAATACAAGAAAGATGCTTGGTGACTTCATTGCACCCTCTTCTGACTTTTGTGGAAAGAGCATCTCAATTCCTGCAATTGGAGAAAACAACTTTGAGCTTAAGCCTCAATTAGTTTCTCTAATGCAGCAGAATTGCAAGTATCATGGACTTCCATTGGAAGATTCTCATCAGTTTTTAGCTGAATTCTTGCAAATTTGTGACACTGTCAAAACCCATGGGGTTGACCCTGAGGTCTACAGACTTATGCTTTTCCCTTTTGCTGTAAGAGTCAGAGCTAGGACATGGTTGGACTCACAACCTAAAGAAAGCCTGAACTCTTGGAAAAAGCTGGTCAATGCCTTCTTGGCAAAGTTCTTTCCACCTCAAAAATTGAGCAAGCTTAGAATGGAAGTCTAGACCTTCAGACAGAAGGAAGGCGAATCCCTCTATGAAGCTTGGGAAAGATACAAGCAATTGATTAAAAGGTGTCCTTCTGGCATGCTTTCAGAATGGAGAATCATATGCATATTCTATGATGGTCTGTCTGAACTGTCCAAGATGTCATTGGACAACTCTACTGGTAGATCTTTTTATCTGAAGAAGATGCCTGAAGAAGCCCAGGAACTCATTGAAATGGTTGCAAATAACCAATTCATGTACACTTCTGAAAGGAATCCTGTGAATAATGGGACAACTCAGAAGAAAGGAGTTCTTGAGATTGACACTCTGAATGCCGTATTGGCTCAGAATAAAATATTGACTCAGCAAGTCAATATGATTTCTCAGAGTCTGTCTGGAATGCAAGCTGCATCCGGCAGTGCTAAAGAAGCTTCTTCTGAAGAAGAAGCTTATGATCCTGAGAATCCTGGAATGGAAGAAGTGAATTACATGGGAGATTCCTATGGAAATACTTACAATCCTTCATGGAGGAGTCATCCTAATATCTCATGGAAGGATCAACAGAAGCCCAATCAAGGCTTCAATAATAATAATGGTGGGAGAGCACGGTTTGGCAATAACAAACCTTTCCCATCATCTTCTCAGAAACAGACAGAGAATTCTAAGCAGAGCAACTCTGACTTAGTAACTGTAGTCTCTGATCTATCTAAGACCACTCTCAGTTTCATGACTGAAGCAAGGTCCTCCATTAGAAATTTGGAGGCACAAGTGGGTCAGCTGAGTAAAAGAATTACTGAAACTCCTCTTAGCACTCTCCTAAGCAATACAGAAGAAAATCCCAAGAGAGAGTGCAAGGCCATAACCATGATCAACGTGGCCGAACTGGGAGAGAGTGAGGAGGACATGAGTCCCAGTGAGAAAGATCTCATGGGACGTCCTCTGGACAAAAGGGAGTTCCCCTTTGAGGAATCAAAGGAATCTGAGGCTCATACAGAGACCATAGAGATTCCATTAAACTTTCTTCTGCCATTCATGAGCTCTGATGAGTATTCTTCCTCTGAAGAGGATGAGGATATTGCTGAAGAGCAAGTTGCTAAGTACCTTGGAGCAATCATGAAGCTAATTGACAAGTTATTTGGTAATGAGACTTGGGAGGATAAACCCCCCTTGCTCACTAATGAACTGAATAACTTGATAAGGCAGACATTACCTCAGAAGAAACAGGATCCTGGAAAATTCTCAATACCTTGTACCATAGGCACTATGACCTTTGAGAAGGCTCTGTGTGACCTGGGGTCAAGTATAAACCTCATGCCCCTCTCTGTAATGGAGAAACTAGGGATCCTTGAGGTGCAAGCTACAAAAATCTCACTAGAGATGGTAGACAATTCAAGGGAACAAGCTTATGGACTTGTAGAGGATGTATTGGTGAAAGTTGAAGGCCTTTACATCCCTGCTAATTTCATAATCCTGGACATTGGAAAGAATAGGGATGAATCCATCATCCTTGGCAGACCCTTCCTAGCCACAACAAAAGCTGTGATTGATGTTGACAGAAGAGAGTTGGTCATTCGAGTGAATAAAGACTACCTTGTGTTTAAGGCTCAAGGATCTCCTTCTGTACACATAGAGAAGAAGTATGAAAAGCTTCTCTCAATACAGAGTCAACCAAAGCCCCCTCATTCAAACTCTAAGTTTGGTGTTGGGAGGCCATCATCATGCTCTAAGTATCTGTGAGGCTCCATGAGAGCCCACTGTCAAGCTATTGATATTAAAGAAGCGCTTGTTAGGAGGCAACCCAATCTTTACTTATCTATATTAAATCTCTATTTTCTATTAGTATTTTATGTTTTTTTTAGGTTGATGATCATGTGAAGTCACAAAAACAACTGAAAAAGCAAAAACAGAATGAAAAACAGCATTAAAAATAGCACACCCTGGAGGATGATCTTACTGGCGTTTAAACGCCAATAAAGGTAGCAGAATGGGCGTTAAACGCCCAGTCTGGCACCATTTTGGGCGTTTAACGCCAGAAAAGGGCACAAAGCTGGCGTTTAAATGCCAGAAATGGGCAGCAACCTAGCGTTTAACGCCAGGATTGGCACTCCAAGGGGCGTTCACACGCCAATATGGTGCAAGGATGAGAAATCCTTGACACCTCAGGATCTGTGGACCCCACAGGATCCCCACCTACCTCAACTCTCTCTCTCTTCTTCTCACCTTCCCCAAATACCCCTCACCACCTCACAATTCAAATTCAAATCATTTCCCTCCCATACCCAACCCCTCATACACGAACCCTACCCCTCTCTCCACTCCTATATAAACCTTCATCCCCCCTTCATTTTCACACATTATAAACACTTCCTTCCCCCCTTGGTCGAACCACTCACACCTCTCCTTCTCCTCTATTTTCTTCTTCTTCTACTCTTTTCTTGCTTCTTTTGCTCAAGGACGAGCAACCATTCTAATTTTGGTGTGGGAAAAGCTAAAAGCTTTTTGTTTTCCATAACCACTTGGCACCAAAGGCCGGAGAAACCTCTAGAAAGAGGAAAGGGAAGGCAATTACTTCCACCTCCGAGTCATGGGAGATGGAGAGATTCATCTCAAAGGTCCATCAAGACCACTTCTATGAAGTTGTGGCCAAGAAGAAGGTGATCCCTGAGGTCCCTTTCATGCTCAAAAAGAATGAGTATCCGGAGATCCGACATGAGATTCGAAAAAGAGGTTGGGAAGTTCTCACCAACCCCATTCAACAAGTCGGAATCTTAATGGTTCAAGAGTTCTATGCTAATGCATGGGTCACTAAAAACCATGATCAAAGTGTGAACCCGAACCCAAAGAATTGACTTACAATGGTTCGGGGGAAATACTTAGATTTCTATCCGGAAAATGTAAAGTTGGCATTCAACTTGCCAATGATGCAAGGAGATGCACGCCTCTACACTAGAAGGGTCAACTTTGATCAAAGGTTGGATCAAGTCCTCATGGACATATGTGTGGAAGGAGCTCAGTGGAAAAGAGACTCCAAAGGCGAGCCAGTTCAACTAAGAAGGCTTGACCTCAAACCCGTAGCTAGGGGATGGTTGGAGTTTATTCAACGCTCTATAATTCCTACTAGCAACCGGTCTGAAGTTACCATAGACCGGGCTATCATGATCCATAGCATCATGAATGGAGAGGAAGTAGAAGTTCATGAGGTTATATCCCTAGAACTCTATAAGGTGGCGGACAAGTCCTCTACTTTGGCAAGGTTAGCCTTCCCTCATCTCATTTGTCACCTCTGCAATTCAGCTAGAATTAACATAGAGGAAGACACCCTCATTGATGAGGACAAGCCCATCACTAAGAAAAGGATGGAGCAAGCAAGAGAGCCCACTCATGGACCTCAACAAGAGCATGAGGAAATTCCTCATCATGAAATCCCTGAGATGCCTCAAGGGATGCACTTTCTTCCACAAAATTATTGGGAGCAAATTAACACCTCCCTAGGAGAGTTAAGTTCCAACATGGGACAACTAAAGGTGGAACACCAAGAGCATTCCATCCTCCTTCATGAAATTAGAGAAAACCAAAGAGCCATGAGGGAGGAGCAACAAAGGTAAGGAAGAGATATTGAGGAGCTCAAGCACTCCATAAGATCTTCAAGAGGAAGAACCAGCCGCCATCACTAAGGTGGACCCGTTCTTTAATTTCCTTGTTCTTACTTTTCTGTTTTTTTTTTGAAAATTATGCTTTATGTTCTATCTATGTTTGTGTCTTATTACATGATCATTAGTGTCTAAATGTCTATGCCTTAAAGCTATGAATGTCTTATGAATCCTTTACCTTTCTTAAATGAAAAAAAAAATTGTTTTCTGAAAAAGAAAAAGAAGTACATGAATTTTGGATTTTAAAATAGTTTAATTATTTTGATGTGGTGGCAACACTTTTTTGTTTTTCTGAATGAATGCTTGAACAGTGCATATTTTTGAATTTGTTGTTTATGAATGTTAAAATTGTTGACTCTTGAAAGAATGATGAAAAAGGAGAAATGTTATTGATAATCTGAAAAATCATAAAATTGATTCTTGAAGCAAGAAAAAGCAGTGAATACAAAGCTTGCAGAATCAAAAAAAAAAAGAGGCAAAAAAATAAAAGAAAAAGAAAAAGCAAGCAGAAAAAGCCAATAGCCCTTTAAACCAAAAGGCAAGGGTAAAAAGGATCCAAAGCTTTGAGTATTAATGGATAGGAGGGCCTAAAGGAATAACATCCTGGCATAAGCGGCTAAACCAAGCTGTCCCTAACCATGTGCTTGTGGCGTGAATGTGTCAAGTGAAAACTTGAGACTGAGCGGTTAAAGTCGTGGTCCAAAGCAAAAAGAATGTGCTTAAGAACTCTGGACACCTCTAATTGGGGACTCTAGCAAAGCTGAGTCACAATTTGAAATGGTTCACCCAGTTATGTGTCTGTGGCATTTATGTAACCGGTGGTAATACTGGAAAACAAAATGCTTAGGGTCACGGCCAAGACTCATAAAGTAGCTGTGTTCAAGAATCAACATACTGAACTAGGAGAATCAATAACACTATCTGAATTCTGAGTTCCTATAGATGCCAATCATTCTGAACTTCAAAGGATAAAGTGAGATGCCAAAACTGTTCAGAAGCAAAAAGCTACTAGCCCCGCTCATCTAATTAAAACTGATCTTCATAGATGTTTTCAGAATTCATTGTATATTCTCTTCTTTTTATCCTATTTTGTTTTTAGTTACTTGGGGACAAGCAACAATTTAAGTTTGGTGTTGTGATGAGCGGATAATTTATACGCTCTTTGGCATTGTTTTTAGTATGTTTTAGTTAGTTTTTATTATGTTTTTATTCAAAAATCACATTTCTGGACTTTACTATGAGTTTGTGTGTTTTTCTGTGATTTCAGGTATTTTCTGGCTGAAATTGAGGGACCTGAGCAAAAATCTGATTCAGAGGCTGAAAAAGGACACAGATGCTGTTGGATTCTGACCTCCTTTTACTCGAAGTGAATTTTCTAGAGCTACAAAAGTCCAATTGGTGCGCTCTCAATTGCGTTGGAAAGTAGACATCCTGGACTTTCCAGCAATATATAATAGTTTATTCTTTGCATGAGATTTGACGGCCCAAACCGGCATTCAAAGTCAGCATAAAAATTCTGGCGTAAAAACGCCCAAACTGGCACCAAAGCTAGCGTTTAACTCCAGTAATAGCCTAAGTACGAAAAAGCTTCAATGCTCAGCCCAAGCACACACCAAGTGAGCCTGGAAGTGGATTTCTGCATCATTTACTTATTTCTGTAAACCATAGGTTACTAGTTCATTATAAATAGGACCTCTTACTATTGTATTTTGATCTCTGGAACACATTATGTAGCTTTTACGTTCTGAGACCTCCATGGGAGGCTGGCCCATAATGTATACCAATACACTGTATATGGTGGCCCTCCTTATGGTTATAAACATCAACCACCATATGCTTATAAACCACCTCGTCAACATTGCCCTCAACTATCATACTCACAAGCCCCATCTTATCACCAAACACCTCTATATGATCCTAATCCATATCCACCACCACATCACCAACCTTATGTGCCTCAAGAACAACCATATGAACCATACTTAGAACCATTACTATTCTAATACAAATAATCCCAAAAACCTATTGAACCATCATCTTTATATACACCACCTCAATATTCCCACTCTTATGAACTACCTCCCATATATGAAGACTTTCTCCCACACTTTGAGTCCTCCTTTTTACCACAACCCTCCATAGATGATACTCTCTGCTCCTTTCTTTAAGAATAAAATGAGGCGAAAAAGGAAAAGCAAGAATCAATCGAACGTCAAAACACTATCATGGCTACCTTAGATGAAATCTTAACCCACTTAGCCTCACTACGTTCATACAATCAAGGAACTCCTGTTAATAAATGTGGAGAATCAACCAAAGAGCATAGTGTGAAAGAGAGCTTGGAGCTTTAAGAGAAAAAAGAAGAGCCAAAATGTGAATTACAACAAGTGAAAAAGGTTGAATGCATTGAATTTGAAGAAGTGGTTGAAGAGTTAAGAGGAGTTGAGCAAGGAGTGGATTCCAAGAATGAAGACATTTCCACTCTAACTAATGATCTTGTTGAGCTTGTTGAACCTTCCTCCACAAAGTGTGAAATTGATATTGAGGAGGACCGTGCACAACCTCCGAGACATGAATTGAGTAATGAGAAAGAATTAGAATAAGTTGGTGAGTAAGGAATAGAATTTGAGAAAGCTTGTCAAAAAGTGGAGGTTATCCAAGAAGAGAAAAAGGGAGTGGAGATCACATCGCTAAAGCTGTTGGAAGCCTCTCTTCCTAAGTCACCACCATTTTATGACATCATTTGTGTGGGTAAAAATCTTGTCCTTTAGTTTTATTGGTCCACTTGAATACAATTTACTAGAAATAGATGGTCAACTTAGAGCTCTTTATGGATTGAAGAGCAAGAGAGAGATGGTTAGTAGTTGGCAACGTAAATCAAAGCTCACTAGGTTTGAAACCTCAAGGTTGGAGTTCCGATAATGGTGCAATGCTCAATTCAATGGATCTCAGAGGATGATTTGGAATTCAAGGGAGAATTCTAAAGTCTTGTCACCCGGATGGAACCATGAGAATCAACTAGAAGACAAATGCAAAAACAAGATTTGGGATCCCAGAATACAAAGTGGGGATCAATTTTGGGAGCTCTTTACTTGTTTGAATGATTTTAAAAGCTTGGTACATGCTGCACGAAATTACAATCACACTTTTGCAACTCCGCACAACTAACCAGCAAGTGCACTGGGTCGTCCAAGTAATACCTTACGTGAGTAAGGGTCGAATCCCACGGAGAATGTTGGCTTGAAGCAATCTATAGTTATCTTGTAACTCTTAGTCAGGATATCAATTATAATTATCAGTTTGAATTGCGAAAAATAAAAGAGCATGAAATAAATACTTGTTATGCAGTAATGGAGAATATGTTGGAGTTTTGGAGATGCTTTGTCTTCTAAATCCCTACTTTCCTCCTGTCTTCTTCTTCACGCACACAAGGTTCCTCCTATGGCAAGCTGTATGTTGGTGGATCACCATTGTCAATGGCTACCATCCGTCCTCTCAGTGAAAATGGTCCAGGTGCGCTGTCACCGCACGGCTAATCATCTGTCGGTTCTCACTCATGCTGGAATAGGATCCATTGGTCCTTTTGCGTCTGTCACTATGCCCAACCCTTGTGAGTTTGAAACCCGTCGCAGTCATTCAATCCTTGAATCCTACTCGGAATACCACAGACAAGGTTTAGACTTTCCGGATTCTCAAGAATGCTGCCAATAGATTCTAGCTTATACCACGAAGATTCTGATTAAGGAATCCAAGAGATACTCATTCAATCGAATGTAGAACGGAGGTGGTTGTCAGGCACGCATTCATAGGTTGAGGATGGTGATGAGTGTCACGGATCATCACATCCATCATATTGAAGTGCGAATGAACATCTTAGATAGAAACAAGCGTGTTTGAATGGAAAACAGAAGTAATTGCATTAATTCATCGAGACACAGCAGAGCTCTTCACCCCCAACAATGGAGTTTAGAGACTCATGCCATCAAAGAGTACAAAGTTCAGATCTAAAATGTCATGAGATGCAAAATAAATCTCTAAAAGTTGTTTAAATACTAAACTAGTAACCTAGGTTTACAGAAAATGAGTAAACTAAGATAGATAGTGTAGAAATCCACTTCTGGGGCCCACTTGGTGTGTGCTGGGACTGAGACTTGAGCTTTATACATGCCTAGGCTGTTTCCAGAGTTAAAAGCCAGGTTGTAACCTGTTTCTGGCGTTTAACTCCAACTTGTAACCTGTTTCTGGCGTTTAACGCCAGAATGCAACATGGAACTGGCGTTGAACGCCAGTTTACGTCGTTTATCCTTGAGTAAAGTATGGACTATTATATATTGCTAGAAAGCCCTGAATGTCTACTTTTCAACGCAATTGAGAGCGCACCATTTGGACTTCTGTAGCTCCAGAAAATCCATTTCGAGTACAGGGAGGTCAGAATCCAACAGCATCTGCAGTCCTTTTTCAGCCTGAATCAGATTTTTGCTCAGCTCCCTCAATTTCAATCAGAAAATATCTGAAATCACAGAAAAATGCACAAACTCATAGTAAAGTCCAGAAATATGAATTTTGCCTAGAAACTAATAAAAATATACTAAAAACTAACTAAAACATGCTAAAAACTACATGAAATTACCCCCAAAAAGCGTATAAAATATCCGCTCATCACAACACCAAACTTAAACTGTTGCTTGCCCCCAAGCAACCAGACAAATAAAATAGGATAAAAAAGAAATTAAAAAGCAATAATATCTCAGAGTTTTAAGTGAAGCTCAGATTCTAATTAGATGAGCGGGACTAGTAGCTTTTTGTTTCCGAACAGTTTTGGCATCTCACTTTATCCTTTGAAATTCAGAATGATTGGCATCCATAGGAACTCAGAATTCAGATAGTATTATTGATTCTCCTAGTTTAGTATGTTGATTCTTGAACACAGCTACTTTATGAGTCTTGGCCGTAGCCCTAAGCACTTTGTTTTCCAGTATTACCACCGGATACATAAATGTCACAGACACATAACTGGGTGAATCTTTTTAGATTGTGACTTAGCTTTGCTAAAGCCCCTAATTAGAGATGTCCAGAGTTCTTAAGCACACTCTGTTTTTGCTTTGGACCTCGACTTTAACCACTCAGTCTCAAGTTTTCACTTGACACCCTCACGCCACAAGCACATGGTTAGGGACAGCTTAGTTTAGCAGCTTAGGCCAGGATTTTATTCCTTTTAGACCCTCCTATCCATTAATGCTCAAAGCCTTGGATCCCTTTTTTTTACCCTTGCCTTTTGGTTTTAAGGGCTACTGGCTTTTTCTACTGCTCCTTCTTCTTCCCCTTTTTTTTTGCTGCTTTTTCTTGCTTCAAGAATTAATTTCATGATTTTTCAGATCATCAATAACATCTCTCTTGTTCATCATTCTTTCAGGAGCTAACAATTTTAACATTCATAAAATTTAATATAAAAAATATGCACTGTTCAGGCATTCATTCAGAAGACAAAAATCATTGCCACCACATATAGATAATTAGAATTTTCCTTATTAAGAACTCGAAAAAATATTGCCTCCTTATAATAAAAATCTGCTATTTTATTCATGTTTGATGATGATGAGAAAAATAAATTATAGCTTAATTGGAGATAAAATCAAAATAGAGATTACTACTACTCATATATAACTTCTAAGGTAAATTTCTAATAAGAACAATTATCACAGAGTTAAGGCTAAGATTAGAACTCAACAACCTTGAATTTGGGAGGTGGATGCCTCTTTAGTCTGTGGAGTGCTTGGCCCTTCAAGAGATAGCTTCTGGCGCTTCAATTCCTTCAGTTCACGCCCTTGCTCTTCTTGTTCTCTGAGCAGTTTGCACAGTATGCTGTTTTGATTTTGCTGTTCTTCCTTCAGTTGATCCACAACTTCTTGCAACTTGGTGACAGATGCTTCTAGGCGCTCCCAGTATTCAATTTGAGGGATTTCCGGGAGGAACTCCTGTGCTCTCCTCTTGATGGGTTCGTCCTGCACTTGTTGTCCTTCCATAGACTTTTTGGTGATTGGTAGCTCAACTGGGATATACTCATCTACTCCCATTTTTATACCAGCATCTTTACATAACAGAGAGACCAAGCTTGGATAAGCCAATCTGGCATCTTTGGAGTTCTTGTTTGCAATCTTGTAAGGCTCACAAGCAATCAGCTGATGAACTTCCACTTCTTTTTCCACCATAATGCAATGAATCATCACTGCTCTTCTGATGGTGACCTCAGAGCGGTTGCTAGTGGGCAATATAGAGCGTTCAATGAAGTCCAGCCAGCCTCTGGCCACTGGTTTGAGATCTCCTCTTTTGAGTTGGTTCGGGGCACCCTTTGTGTTGGTTGTCCATTTAGCTCCAGGGAGACATATGTCCTCTAGGATTTTGTCCAAGTTCAGGTTTGATCTCATCATTCTCCTATTAAAGGAGTCTGGGTCATCTTGCAGTTGAGACAGCTTGAAGATCTCCCTTATTTTGTCAGGGTGGGTGTGAACAATCTTCCCTCTGACCAGAGTTCTATAGTCATAGAATACGATTCCTGCTATTCTCTGCCTGTCTGTCTGCCACAGATTTACGTAGAATTCCTGAACCATGTTGCTTCCCACCTTTGTTTCAGGATTAGCTAGGACTTCCCAGCTCCTGTTTCGAATTTGCTCTTGGATCTCCGGATATTCGTCTTCTTTCAGATCGAATTTAACTTCCGGGATCACTGACCTTAGACCCATTATTTTGTAGTAATGGTCTGAATGTTCTTTATTTAAGAACTTCCCTTGATTCCAAAGTGGTTTTGGAATATTCTCTTTCTTGCCTCTTGAGTTGGTTTGTTTTCCCTTAGGAGCCATGATCTTAGTGGGTATTGGCTTAGTGATCACGGATAACCACACCAAACTTAGAGGTTTGTTTGTCCTCAAGCAAAGAAAAAGAAAGGAGAGGGATAGAGGGAGAGCCAAGTTCGAATTGTGGGAGAGAGGGGGAGGCCGAACCAGGATTTAAAGGGAAGGGGGTGGGTTTCGAAAATTGTTTGAAAAAGATATGATAGAAAAAGTGATTTGGAAAAGATAAGTATGATAGGAAAAGATGTAATTTAAAATTGAAAAGATATGAAAGATATTTGAAAAAGATAAATCTGAATTTTGAAAAAAGATGTTCTGAAGTTTTGAAAAAGATATTGATGAGTTGAAAAGATTTTAGAAGAAAATGAGATAGAATTGTTTTGAAAAGGATTTGAAAATAATTTGAAGAGGGTAAAAAAAAGGGTTTATGAATTAAGATACATTTGATATCTTTTGAAAAAGGATTTGAAAAATTAGGATTTGTAACATGTTTGTGCAAGAAATCATGAATTGAAACATAAAAAATGGAAAAAATTTGGATTGAAAACAAAATTGTCTACTCCCCACAATCTTGGCATTAAACGCCCAACTGCTGCATGTTTTGGGCGTTCAATGCCCACTTGGTGCTTGGTCTGGGCGTTTAACGCCCAGCTGTTGCTTCCAGCTGGCGTTAAACGCCAGAAACTCCTTTGTCATTGGGCATTTTTCTGAACGCCCAGGATGCTGTAAATCTGGTGTTAAACGCCCAGAAGCTGCTTCTTTCTGGCGTTTAATGCCCAGATGGCTATCTCTACTGGCGTTTTCTTGCCAGTTAGCTCCTTTTTTCTGTTTTGTTCTCTGAATCCTTCTGTAGCCCTGTGAACTTATGCAATTGATTCTTTACCTTGTTAATATTGAACTTATATGCTTTAAAAATAAATAGAATGAAGAATAGAATAAAAAAAAATGATAGAAAGAGTTTTGCTAATGGCTGGGTTGCCTCCCAGCAAGTGCTTCTTTATTGTCTTTAGTTGGACCTTGCTGAGCTTTTTAATCTAGCCTCAGCCTTGAGCATTCCTGCTCAACATTGCCTTCAAGATAATGTTTGATTCTCTGTCCATTAACAATGAACTTCTTATTAGAATCAATGTCTTGAAGCTCCACATAGCCATATGGTGACACACTTGTAATCACATATGGTCTCCTCCACCGGGATTTCAGTTTCCCGGGAAATAGCCTGAGCCTAGAGTTAAATAGCAAAACCTTCTGTCCTGGTTCAAAGACTCTAGATGACAGCTTTCTGTCATGCTACCTTTTTACTTTCTCTTTGTAAAGCTTGGCATTTTCGAAAGCAGTGAGTCTGAATTCCTCTAGCTCATTCAGCTGGAGCAATCTTTTTTCTCTAGCTGATTTGGCATCAAAGTTTAGGAATCTGGTTGCCCAGTAGGCTTTGTATTCCAGTTTCACGGGCAGATGACAGGCCTTACCATACACAAGCTGGTATGGAGAGGTCCCTATAGGAGTCTTGAATGCTGTTCTGTAGGCCCACAAAGCATCATCCAAGCTTCTTGCCCAATCCTTTCTATGGGTACTTACAGTCCATTCCAGAATTCTTTTCAGTTCTCTGTTAGAGACTTCAGCTTGCCCATTTGTCTGTGGATGATATGGAGTTGCCACTTTGTGGCTAATTCTATACCGAACCATGGCAGAGTAAAGCTGTTTGTTGCAGAAGTGGGTGCTCCCATCACTGATTAGCACTCTAGGGACACCAAATCTGCTGAAGATATGTTTCTGGAGGAACTTCAACACTGTCTTAGTATCATTAGTGGGTGTGGCAACAGCCTCTACCCATTTGGATACATAATCAACTGCCACCAGAATATAAGTGTTTGAGTATGATGGTGGGAAAGGCCCCATGAAGTCAATACCCCATACATCAAATAACTCAATCTTCAAGATCCCTTGTTGAGGCATGGCGTAACCATGAGGCAGATTACCAGCCCTCTGGCAACTGTCACAGTTACGTACAAACTCCCGGGAATCTTTATAAAGGGTGGGCCAGTAGAAACCACATTGGAGGACCTTGGTGGCTGTTCGCTCACCTCCGAAATGACCTCCATACTGTGACCCATGGCAATGCCATAAGATCTTCTGTGCTTCTTCTCTGGGCACACACCTACGAATTATTCCGTCTGTACATCTCTTAAAGAGATAGGGTTCATCCCACAAGTAGTACTTTGCATCAGTAATTAATTTTTTCTTTTGTTGCCTGTTGTACTCCTTGGGTATGAACCTTGCAGCTTTATAATTTGCTATGTCTGCAAACCATGGTATTTCCTGAAATGGCGAACAAGTGCTCATCCGGAAAGGTTTCAGAGATCTCAATAGAGGGGAAGAACGCCCCTTCTACTGGTTCTATTCGAGACAGGTGATCAGCCACTTGGTTTTCTGTCCCTTTTCTGTCTCTTATTTCTATGTTAAACTCTTGCAGAAGCAACACCCATCTTATGAGCCTGGGTTTTGAATCCTGTTTGTAAGTAGATATTTAAGAGCAGCATGGTCAATGTACACAATCACTTTTGATCCTACTAAGTATGATATAAACTTGTCAATGGCATAAATCACTGCAAGCAATTCTTTTTCTATGGTTGTGTAATTTTTCTGGGTGTCATTTAAAACACGGCTAGCATAATAAATGACATGCAGAAGCTTGTCATGCCTTTGCCCCAATACTGCACCAATGGCATGATCACTGGCATCACACATCAATTCGAATGGTAATGTCCAGTTTGGTGCAGAAATAACTGGTGTTGTGACCAGCTTAGCTTTCAGAGTTTCAAACACCTGCAGACACTCTGTGTCAAACACAAATGGCGTGTCAGCAGCTAGTAGGTTACTCAGAGGTTTTGCGATTTTTGAAAAATCCTTTATAAACCTCCTATAGAATCCTGCATGCCCCAGAAAGCTTCTGATTGCCTTAACATTGGCAGGTGGTGGTAATTTTTTAATTACTTCCACTTTAGCTTGATCCACCTCTATTCCCTTGTTTGAAATTTTATGCCCAAGGACAATCCCTTCAGTCACCATAAAGTGACATTTTTCCCAGTTTAAAATAAGGTTAGTCTCTTGGCATCTTTTCAGAACTAGTGTCAGGTGATCAAGACAGGAGCTGAATGAGTCTCCATATACTGAGAAGTCATCCATGAAGACTTCTAGAAATTTTTCCACCATATCAGAGAAAATAGAGAGCATGCATCTCTGAAAGGTTGCAGGTGCATTACACAGCCCAAATGGCATTCTTCTGTAGGCAAATACTCCAGATGGACATGTAAATGCAGTTTTCTCTTGATCCTGGGGATCTACTGCAATTTGGTTGTAACCTGAATAGCCGTCCAAAAAGCAGTAAAACTCATGACCTGCTAGTCTCTCCAGCATTTGGTCTATGAATGGTAAAGGAAAATGATCCTTTCTGGTGGCTGTATTGAGCCTTCTGTAGTCAATACACATGCGCCATCCTGTAACTGTTCTTGTAGGAACCAGTTCATTTTTTTCATTATGAACCACTGTCATGCCTCCTTTTTTGGGGACGACTTGAACAGGGCTCACCCAGGGGTTATCAGAAATAGGATAGATAATCCCAGCCTCTAGTAGCTTAGTGACCTCTTTCTGCACCACTTCCTTAATGGCTGGATTTAACCGCCTCTATGGTTGAACCACTGGCTTAGCATCATCCTCCAATAGGATCTTGTGCATGCATCTAGCTGGGCCCTTAAGGTCACTTATGGACAACCCAAGGGCTGTCTTGTGTGTCCTTAGCACTTGAAGTAGTGCTTCCTCTTCCTGTGAATTCAGAGCAGAGCTTATGATCACTGGAAAAGTGTCACCTTCTCCCAGAAATGCATATTTCAGGGATGGTGGTAATGGTTTGAGCTCGGGTTTAGGAGGTTTTTCCTTTTCCTGAGGAATTTCCAGAGGCTCTTTCAATTCCTCTGAATCCTCCAGATCAGGCTGAACATCTTTAAAGATGTCTTCCAGCTCTGATTCAAGACTCGCAGCCATGTTGATCTCCTCTACTAAAGAGTCAATAAGATCAACTTTCATGCAGTCTTTTGGTGTGTCTGGATGCTGCATGGCTTTGACAGCATTCAACTTAAACTCATCCTCATTGACTCTCAGGGTTACTTCCCCCTTTTGGACATCAATGAGAGTTCGTCCAGTTGCTAGGAAAGGTCTTCCTAAAATGAGAGTAGCACTCTTGTGCTCCTCTATTTCCAACACTACAAAGTCAGTGGGGAAGGCGAATGGCCCAACCTTGACAATTATGTCTTCAATCACGCCTGATGGGTATTTAATGGAGCCATCAGCAAGTTGGAGACATATCCGGGTTGGTTTGACTTCTTCAGTCAAATGAAGCTTTCTGATAGTGGATGCAGGTATTAGGTTGATACTTGCCCCAAGATCACATAAAGCTGTCTTGGTGCAATTACCCTCTAATGTGCATGGTATCATGAAGCTCCTGGGATCTTTAAACTTTTCTGGGAAGCTTTTCAGAATGACTGCACTGCATTCTTCAGTGAGGAGAACTCTTTTTGTTTCTCTCCAATCCTTTTTATGACTCAAGATCTCTTTCATGAACTTGGCATAAGAAGGTATTTGCTCAAGTGCCTCTGCAAACGGAATCTTTATCTCAAGAGTCCTGAGATAGTCTGCAAAGCGAGCAAATTGCTTATCCTGCTCCTCTTGGCAGAGTTTTTGAGGATAAGGCATCTTGGCTTTGTATTCCTCAACCTTGGTTGCTGCAGGTTTATTCCCTACAAAGGTGGTTGGGGAAGCCTTTTTAAAGGGGTTGTTATTAGCACTTGTGTGTGTCTGATCCCTCACTGGCGTTTGAATGCCAGGGGTGGAAGCTAGATTGGCGTTGGACGCCAACTCCTTACCTGTTCCAGGCGTTTGAACGCCAGAACTGAGCTTCCTTTGGGCGTTTAACGCCAACTCCTTGCTTTTTTGTGGCGTTTGAACGCCAGAACTGAGCATGGGTTGGGCGTTTAACGCTAGCTCTCTATCCTTTTCTGGCGTTTGAGCGCCGGAATTATTCCTCTCTGGGCTCTTACTGTCCTCAGAGGGATTTTGGATGATATTTTGCTCATCCTCTGTCAGTTGTTCTTTCCTTGGCTTTCTGCTGTTCTGAAGCGAGGTATTTAATATTTTCCCACTTCTTAATTGAACTGTCTGGCACTCTTCTGTTATCTGCTTTGATAACTGCTGTTTTGTCTGATTCAATTGTGCCTCTATATTTTTATTAGCATTTTTAGTGTCTTGTAGCATCTCCTTGAATTCTGCTAGCTGTTTTGTTAGAAGGCACAATTGTTGATTGAGTTCAGCAACTTGTTCTGGAGGACCAAGTTCAGTAGACACTGCTTTGGCTTTTTCTTTTATGGAGGACTCATTACTTATGTACAGATGCTGGTTTCTGGCAACTATATCAATAAGCTCTTGAGCCTCTTCAATAGTTTTCCTCATGTGTATAGATCCACCAGCTGAGTGGTCTAGGGAGATCTGAGCTCCTTCTGTAAGCCCATAGTAGAAGATGTCTAACTGCACCCACTCTGAAAATATTTCAGAGGGACATTTCCTTAGCATCCCTCTGTACCTTTCCCAGGCATTATAAAGGGGATCATCATCCTCTTGTTTAAAGCCTTGGATATCCAGCCTTAGCTGTGTCATCCTTTTTGGAGGGAAATATTGACTCAGGAATTTGTCTGATAACTGTTTCTATGTCCTTATGCTTGCTGTGGGTTGGTTATTTAACCACCTTTTGGCTTGATCTTTTACAGCAAACGGAAACAGTAACAGCCTGTATACATCCTGATCCACCTCCTTGTCACGTACTGTGTCAGCAATTTGCAAGAATTGTGCCAGAAACTCAGTAAGTTCTTCCTGTGAAAGACCGAAATACTGGCAGTTTTGCTGCACCATGACAATGAGCTGAGAATTTAGCTCAAAATTGCTTGCTTTGATGGAGGGTATACAGATACTACTCCCATATGCAGCAGTAGTGGGGTTAGCATATGACCCCAGAGTCCTTCTGGACTGTTCATTTCCGCTTATATCCATGACGGAGAAAGGGAGATGATGTGAATTGCAAGTAGAATATATTTTTATTTTTTTTTTTTTAGAAAACGGAAATTAAAAAATAAAATAGAATAAAATGAAAAATGGGTGAGGATTTTTGAAAAATGAAGAAAGAGAAAAAGTGGTTAGGAGGTTTTAAAAAGGATATGATTTTGAAAAAGATATGATTTTTTAAAACTTGACAACTAAGATATGATAAGATAATATTTTGAAATTGAATTTCGAAATATTTGCTTAAAAATAGTAAAAAAAAAAGATATTTTTTTATTTTTGAATTTTATGATGAAAGAGAAAACACACAAAAGACACACAACTTAAAATTTTTAGATCTAATGCTCCTTATTTTCAAAAATTTTGGAGGAAAAACACCAAGGAACACCAAACTTAAAAATTTTAAGATCAAAACACAAGGAAGACTCAAGAACACCTTGAAGACTCACAAGAATAACAAGAACATGAAGATAGAACACCAAACTTAAAATTTTTTAGAAAACCAAAATAAAATTTTCAAAAACTAAAAAAAAATCAACAAGAGAACACCAAACTTAAAACATGACACTAAACTCACAGAAAAACTAAAATTTAATAAAGAAAAATAATATTTTTGAAAAATTTTTGAAAAGAAAATAAAAGACTCTGACCCAAAAGACAAAAATTTCCTAATCTAAGCAACAAGATTCACCGTCAGTTGTTCAAACTCAAACAATCCCCGGCAACGGCGCCAAAAACTTGGTGCACGAAATTACAATCATACTTTTGCAACTCCGCACAACTAACCAGCAAGTGCACTGGGTCGTCCAAGTAATACCTTACGTGAGTAAGGGTCGAATCCCACGGAGATTGTTGGCTTGAAGCAATCTATGGTTATCTTGTAACTCTTAGTCAGGATATTAATTATAATTATCAGTTTGAATTGCGAAAAATAAAAGAGCATGAAATAAATACTTGTTATGCAGTAATGGAGAATATGTTGGAGTTTTGGAGATGCTTTGTCTTCTGAATCCCTACTTTCCTCCTGTCTTCTTCTTCACGCACGCAAGGTTCCTCCTATGGCAAGCTGTATGTTGGTGGATCACCATTGTCAATGGCTACCATCTGTCCTCTCAGTGAAAATGGTCCAGGTGCGCTGTCACCGCACGACTAATCATTTGTTGGTTCTCACTCATGCTGGAATAGGATCCATTGGTCCTTTTGCGTCTGTCACTACGCTCAACCCTTGTGAGTTTGAAGCCCGTCGCAGTCATTCAATCCTTGAATCCTACTCAGAATACCACAGACAAGGTTTAGACTTTCCGGATTCTCAAGAATGCTGCCAATAGATTCTAGCTTATACCACGAAGATTCTGATTAAGGAATCCAAGAGATACTCATTCAATCGAATGTAGAACGGAGATGGTTGTCAGGCATGCGTTCATAGGTTGAGGATGGTGATGAGTGTCACAGATCATCACATCCATCATATTGAAGTGCGAATGAACATCTTAGATAGAAACAAGCGTGTTTGAATGGAAAACAGAAGTAATTGCATTAATTCATCGAGACACAGCAGAGCTCCTCACCCCCAACAATGGTGTTTAGAGACTCATGCCGTCAAAGAGTACAAAGTTCAGATCTAAAATATCATGAGATGCAAAATAAATCTCTAAAAGTTGTTTAAATATTAAACTAGTAACCTAGGTTTACAGAAAATGAGTAAACTAAGATAGATAGTGCAGAAATCCACTTCTGGGGCCCACTTGGTGTGTGCTGGGACTGAGACTTGAGCTTTATACGTGCCTAGGCTGTTTCCAGAGTTAAACGCCAGGTTGTAACCTGTTTCTGGCGTTTAACTCTAACTTGTAACCTGTTTCTGGCGTTTAACGCCAGAATGCAACATGGAACTGGCGTTGAACGCCAGTTTACGTCATTTATCCTTGAGCAAAGTATGGACTATTATATATTGCTAGAAAGCCCTGGATGTCTACTTTCCAACGCAATTGAGAGCGCACCATTTGGACTCCTGTAGCTCCAGAAAATCTATTTCGAGTACAGGGAGGTCAGAATCCAACAGCATCTGCAGTCCTTTTTCAGCCTGAATCAGATTTTTGCTCAGCTCCCTCAATTTCAGTCAGAAAATACCTAAAATCACAGAAAAATACACAAACTCATAGTAAAGTCCAGAAATATAAATTTTGCCTAGAAACTAATAAAAATATACTAAAAACTAACTAAAACATGCTAAAAACTACATGAAATTACCCCCAAAAAACGTATAAAATATCCGCTCATCAGTGCACTTAATTGAAAATTTTGGAGATCATTTGAAGTCCAAGCATTGGTGGAGGTTTAAAGATGAATTCAAGTATAAGCCTCCATGACAAGAGCTCACCAAATGTCCAACTTAAGGACTTTAAATAAAAGTGCTAGGTGGGAGATACCCTACCATGATAAAATCTTCTAGTTTTTCCTCTTTGTATATAGTTCTTTATGAGTTTTCCATTTCTTCTTAACTGAATTTCTTGAATTTGCTTTTTAGAATTAAGGTTTGGATGTGTTTGATAGGTTGTTTGTTATGTGCTTACAAGGTTTAATTAACGAAAAGGAGCCAAAATTGCTGTTTGCAATCATGTGTACGCATAACCCATACGTACGCATCGTTCTCCAAAACTTGTCATATCATGCGTAAGCATGGAGCATGCGCACGCACGAACATCTTCCCGAATCAAATTTAATTCGTGCACATTTTTTTATGCGCATGCATAGCGAAAAAAGAGGCCAAGTCGTGCGTATGCATGGGAGATGTGTACGCACGATGTCCTTCCCGAACTATCACGTTTTCGTGCATATAGACCATGTGTACGCATCATCAATTCAACTTATCACTTCATGCGTACACACTCCAGATGCGTACGCACGATGCCTGTCCAGAACTAAAATAATTTTGTGTATACACCATACGTACGCATGACAGATGCGTACACACAACCTCCAATTATCCCAGATCGTGCATACGCATCTTCTACGCGTACGCACGAATTCAAAAATGAACCCCTTCTTGTGTGAGCCCTAACTCGCACTTACCAATCCCCATTCCTTCTCTTTCCTGTTCGTACAAAGCCCTCATTCCTCCTTCTTCTCTTCATAACCACCATAACTCACCGTCGACACAACAATCCTCTTTTACGTGAATTAAGGAGGGAGAATTCATATAAATTAATTAAAAAAGGAGGGGAGTCCCTCTTCAAAAAAAACTTTCACATTCCAATAAATACTTGATGTGGTAAATTAATTAAAAAATTAAATTAAAATAATATTACATATATACATGTATCAATATATGAATATGATGGTTGCACTTGTATATTACATATATATTATATATTATATATATGTATGTTAATTAATTATATGGCCGTTGCATACGTCAATTTCATAATATTTATCGTTAACTATAGAGTTTAATTATATTTTTTTATATTAAATAATTTTATAAGTTAATTTAATTTCAAATTATATTTGTATATTATTATTATTTATCAAATTATTAATTTTTTTAAATATTAATATTTTTAATAATAAATTATTTTTAAATTTATAAATTTTAATAATATAATTATAAAAAATAATAATTATATTAATTTTAATTAATTAATAAAATGAGACTACAATAAAAACTAAACTTAATTTTTCATAATAGAAAAATGAGATACTTTAAATTCTTATTTATTGTTTATAACTATTTTTTATAATAAGTTGACCCTCATAGAGAAGGATCTTAGACTGAGGCTTTTACTTTTGAAGTTTGGTAAAATCAAATTAAAAATAATTTTTAATAAGTCAAACACCATAATTATATATAGTAAAATAGTTTTTAATAATTAATAAGAATAATTTTAAATATTTATTATTATATAAGATAATATTAATTTTTTTTTAAATTTTAATAAACACAAATTAATTTTAAAAAATTTTTTAGGTACTTTTAAAAGCATCCCAAATTTTTATTTTAAAAATCACTAGCACAAATACTTACTTTTTAATTTACCAAAGTAGCAAAATAAGTGCTTGTGTATTCACCAAAAAAAAAAAATAAGTGCTTGTGTCTCTTCAAAAAGAATTTTACTAAACTAAGCCTAAGATTCACCCCTTCCAGTCTCGTCGTCCTTTGGTTCGTCACTGTGGTCTTCACAGGTGTAGGCATCCGTTTCTTCTTTAGGTGTATGTTTTGGAACCTTTGTTACCTTAAATCTCCCCTGTTTCAGGTTGAGAACACATAAAACTATTGGGAAAAAATAAAAACAATTAGTTGATAATTAGTTTATTAGCTTTGGTAAAGATGTAGAACAAGAATCATAAAGCTTGGAAGGGGAAAATATATTTTAGGTATAAGAATGAAGGAACCATCTGTATAATAAAAGTGAAAAAATATTTCTTTTTGCTGTGAGTCCTTTTCTATTGTAGTGAGTCTTATATATACATAAACATAATTAATTTTTATAATTGATCGGTGATTAATGATTCAATAATATGACCGGTTTGATTGTCTGTTTGGTTCTGATAACTATGCTTTTTGCATCTTACTTTGTTAGGGTTTATTATTTTGCATTATTTATTTTGATTTTTGAAAATCAGTTCACTAGTTCTTCCGAGTGGCTAAATTTTTAGCTTCAATCGTTATATCAGATGTACCGGAACAATCTTTAAGTACAAGTTATCAATAAGTTTTGCAACCAATTTATAATTGATATTTGCCTTTAAAATACAACATAGTGAAAGGCTTGTAAAACACACCTTAAATAGATTTCACGTTCTAAATTTAGCTAGTTTATGTCTGAACATACATTCAAATTCTATTGGTTTTGGGATGGTAACCTAGTTTTTACCTTCTCGTTTATAGAAAAATTCTTGTGGAAAGAATAAGCTCTGTGTTCTGGGCAGACTTGCAGCTGTTGCTTTTGCTGGTATTACATCAACTTTTGTAAGTAATTTATTGAGTAAATGGTCAAATTAATCCTTAAAAAATTACTCATTCTTCAAATTGGTCCTTGAAAGATTTTATTAAACAAATTCATTCTTTAAAGATTTTAAATTAGTCATGTTAGTCCTTCCGTCACTTTGTTTGTTAATGGTGTCAAAATTTGTTAATATAACACATCAAGTGACACCCCAACATACTTCTATGAGTCTTATTTGACTATTAACATGATTAGTTTATGAAATTAGATCAAATCAAAACCTAATTGAAAAGATAACTTGAGACATTGGAATCCCTTAATTTGGGATTGATTTGATCTAATTTCATAAACTAATCATGTTAATAGTCAATTAAGACTCCTAAGTGTATGTTGGAGTGTCACTTAACATGTTACATTAGCAAATTTTGACACCATCAACAAACAAAGTGACGAAATGACTAACATGACTAATTTAAAATCTTTAAAAGACGAATTTAATTAAAAAAATCTTTCAGGACCAATTTAAAGAATGAGTAATCTTTTAAGAACTAATTTGACAATTTACTCGTAATTTATTCTTATTCAGTTTGGTGGCAATGGCAATGCATGTTTTAATAAGTTCTTTAATTAATGTTGATATATATGTCTAACTTATATAAGAATCTCCTCCTTGGTTACTAAGGACATGTGGATTAAGATGTTTCATGGTATGGCTTCTCAATGAAGCTTGATCTATGGGCTATCTTAGTAATTCACATTATCAAATGGGAAAACAATTTGGATTTTTGCATTTTACCCTATCTAAGGCACGGTATGGTAAGTAGAACAATGATAGTTACCTGTGCCTGCTGAAATTTCAGCTTTATTCCGTGGTTTAATTATTTGGTCGGTTCCTATAGTTTTATTAACTTTTCAATTAGGTCTTTATACTTTTTTTTTCTTTTCAATTGAGTTTCTATATCATATCAGATTTTGTAATTAAGTCTAACATGACAAAAACACTAGAATTAACAGAATATTCCATTAAACAAAATGAATATGTCTAATACTTGATCAAATATCCTGTATAATTTAACAGAATATTCTGTTAATTTTAAGGTTTTGTTACGATAGGGACTTAGTTGCAAAATCTGATATGATATAGAGACTTAATTGAAAAGAAAAAAAAGTACAGAAACCTAATTCAAAATTCGTAAAACTGTACGATAGAATAATTACTTATTCCGTGCATTGGCACTTTTCTTTCAGTCAAATTGAACAACCTTCATGTTTGATGAAAATACTCATCTTATCTTTACATGACAATTTGAAATTATGGTACATTTCTTTGATCTTTATTTTGGATAGAATAGAACTGGTGTTAACACGCTGCACCAGGACGGTTGTTTTTACAGAATATGAATTTTCTGTTTTTAAAGCTTTAAAAAAATCACTTTTATTAGAATCTACTCAACAGCCCATCTTTAACTTTTTCAAAAGCTAAAAGAAACTAATGTTTCTTGTCAAAATAAGCTGAAATAGATACCTTCTATAATCTATACTATATCCAAGGCAGCTGAAGATGCACTTTATAAGTTTACCTATTTTGGTTTTCATAACCTATAGGGCTATCACTTTAAGAACTTCTTCTATGATGGCAAAGGAGGTGAATAAAATGCTTTTCTATTTGATCATCAAATTCTAGAGTATTAAAAATTGATTTCTTAATAAAGACTAATGAAGTCTGCATAATAAGTTGCTTATGCTAATATCATGTGGATACATTAGATTTGTTTGGCATTTAGTTTTGCATACTCTCATCTTTGTCTTAGATTGACAAGACATTTCTCCTCTCTTGTTTGGTTTAAATGCACACACAATTTAATATGACTCTTGATGATTTCTTATTGATAAAAGAGGGAACAATGCTACCTTCATATTTATTGTTACATATTGATAAGTGATGAGCAGTATATTCTCTTATCTTTATTTTTCCTCTCAATATGGGCATCGTTTTAATACAAAATTGATTGTTCTCTCTCGTCTGATTCAACACAATTCCTTTTCTGAGTTTTTTCGCCAAGAACTTACTATATTACTCTCATCAAGAACAGCACTCCAGAACCAAAAATATTGATCTTTTGATCAAATTCAAACAAAAGAACCAAAAGAATCACTGAAAAAATAGAAAATATAAAAAAGACAAAGAAAACAGAATATCCTAAGAATTGAGGAACATGAGGGGAGAATCAAGCAATGCAGTGGGTATAGTGATATGCATGGTGATAGACCTGAAGAAGGAGATGGAAAAAAAACAAAAAGGACTTCTTGTAACTGTGTTTTGGACCTAACTGTGTTGATCATTCCTGCATTGGAATTGAACCCCGTTCTCTCGGTTATACTTCTCTTACCTTGATTAGCGAAAGAATCCATGTTTTGGTGTTCATGTTTATGGTTGTTGTTATCTTATTATCTATGTTGTTGTTATGGTTGTCATCTTTCATGATTTTTTTATCTCTTCACATAAGAAAGTTAATTAGATATATTTTAGATGATGTTTTTGTGTCTTTAATGACTTAAAACTTAAGCATGTACGAATTAGAATTAAGAAATGGAAATGAAAATGAAAAGAGTACGAATTTTGTTGAGAGATAGTGGTAGGATTTGGATTGGTTCAAACGAAGAGGAAGAGAGTGGAGCCAAAACCAGAAGTATTTACCATGGTCACATTTTTTCAAGTATACAACAATGGTAATCCTAGATGCGATGAAAAAAAAAAAACCATGACCTAAAGACAAATCCGATAATAGTTAATGTTTATGGTTAAATATTGTAATATGAATAGTCTTTTACTCATAAAAATTATAAATAATAGCATTGGACGTGATAATTGTTAGAAAATAGTAAAAATTTTGGACAATAAGAAAGACATTTGTTACCCTTATTACATGTTATACGTAAACTTTTTCTTATATTTAAATTAATGTATCATGTATATATCTGATTAGGTAGATAAGCTATAATGCATGCACTCTTGATGTATTTAGTATGTACATGTGAAATAATTATCCTAATCCTAAAAATATTGACTTTCACTCATTCATTTTGCTTGAATTATACCAATATTATGCTTAAATTTTTTGTTTTATGGATTAAAAGGACTTTAAGATATCTTCCAAATTTAGATTTTGTTTTACATTCCAAAAAAATTCTTAAAATAATTTCGCTATTACTATTCTAATAAATAATCAGAAATAAAATAACTTAATTAACTTTTATACCGTGATAATAAACCAAATTAAATTTAGTTTTATTCAATTTATTTTCATTAACATAGAAAACGGTAATGATTATAAGTATTTTATTTTTAGTTAATAGTCTATAATATTTATTCTGGTCAAATGAGCTAATTAACACTTAACAGTGGTTCAATTAAAAAAAAATCCCTTTTTCAATTAAAACTAGTTTTATACATCCATGCTTTGCAATGGGAGATTATATTAAAATAATAAATATTATTTATAATAATTATAATAAATTAAAGAAAAACTATAAAAATAGGTTATAATTTGTGGATAGTCTAATTTTATCCTACAAAGCAAAATTTCAATCTACATAACTAATATTTAATTTATTCCGAAACGACTTGTGTAACTCGAGAGTTAAGTAGATTGTCTTGTTTCCTTCAATGCTATTCTTTGAAAAATTATTTTCACATATAGAAAAATTATAAAATTGTTTGATTAGTTGAAACCAAAATCGGATTTTAATATTTGTCTATCACGTTATTAAACATAAATATTTTATGCTTTACTTTGAAACTTTTTAAGGTAATCATAAGAATTTTATAAATTCATTTTTTAGTTACTAGGTGAGCAAACTTGTTTATCATACCAATTCTTGTGGGTTGAAGTTGGGTTGGGTTTATCCTACTATACTTACTATTTTAATTTTAAAAGTGATAAATCACTCTCCTATATTATGCATTATTTAAACTTCATGATTCTCTTACAGATTTGGGACGACTATTATATATAATCTTATTTAATATGCCATGAAAACTCATTAAAAACAACAACAACAATATTATTATTATTATTTTGAAAACTAATAATCAAAGCTTATTTCATGGGCATTCTTATCATTTAATAACCCAATTGTTTTCTTGTGTTATTTATTATTTATATTACTAATCATTATATTAAGTTTCAAATAAATTAAATTAACTAGTTGATTGAATGAATTAAGTGAAACAAAGTCAGGGAATATTTTCCAGAGAAAGTCACATAAGACATAAGTTTCATCATTAAATGAAAAAATCCAATTTTAGTTGGATATAATGGATAGATAATAGAAAGATATCATGCCATAATAATAAATGTTTAATATAGGGATTTAAAATTTATATAATCTACTAAGTTAAAATTTGAGTTTAACCATAAAAAATTCTCAAGTGCTAAACTTCATAAATAAAATTTTATTACTTCTCAAGGAAGTAAACTAGGTAATAAAAATGTTTGTCGGGCATTATTGATACTCAAAAATCGTAATTAGATTTAGATCCCTTCAACTATTTTACTTGATAATCCAAATTTATAAATTTTAATATCCATAATAATATGTATATCAAAGTATTAAACAATCTATGCATCAATAAAAAAAATTTAATCTTATATTACACCATCTACGATAGAAATACCTGGTACGAATTATGCAAATTAAATCAATCGCATTTTTTTTTTCAAAATTAAATATGAAACTAAAACGAGAAATAGAGCTCTCATAATTAATTAAAGGATAAGTACATTTTTTGTTCCTAACATTTTTTAAAATATTTCGATAGTACCTCCAATGTTTAATTAAACAAAAATACAAGGTGTCCAAGTATAAAAACCATTCATAAGTCCACCATTTTCTTTTTTTTTTCTTTTTCTTCAATGTCGTTGTCGTCATCGCTGTTGCCATTACCGTCATCGTCATTACAGTCACCACTATCTTTTTCAAAGTCGTTGTCATCATCACTGCTGACTTCTTTTTCTTCTTCTATATAAATATTCAATTTTCTTTTTTTTTTTATTTGAAATAAATTTTAATTCTACTTCTACCATTAATTTTTTTGACACTCAATTATTAGTGTAATTTTTTCCAATTTTTTCACATCATATTCTTCCTACCTTTACCACACTACCTTATTTGTCTTCTCTTGCCGCCTTTCGCACCCCTCCACCTCTTTTGTAACACCCAACCATACAGAGTCTTATGCTTAAGTCATAATTCCGAGATGGCAAGGTATTACGACCTCTAGAATAAAAATTTAGTACATATAGTGTAACACCCTACCATACAGAGTCTTATGCTTAAGTCATAAGACAGAGATGGCAAGGTATTACGACCTCTAAAACAAAAATTTAGTACGTATAGTAGTATGAATAATTGATTATAACTAGGAGCCTTTGTAGAAAAAGGGGTAAACAAAAACCGTAACTCGAACGCGCAACACTCCGATCGATAACGTAACGAGAAAAGGATAAGCTAACGCAAGATCATATATATAAAGAGTGTCAAAAACGGGAATATCAAGACTCAAAATCCGGCTGCGAAGATAACCGGTCCGAGCATAATAATATATACATATAATAAAATAAGGAAACCCCAAAGGAAACCCAAAGGGACACAAATACATACAACCTATTCTCCAAAATCCCCTCTAGAAGGAGTCATCACAGTTTGTATTATTTAATGGAGATAAAAGTATCTAAACAAGATATATAAACCAAAACAGAGTCCCAAGAACAAAGGATCTTCGCTAATCCAGAAGTCTCCAGCATGCCTCAACGAGAAGCCTCGCGTCCTGCATCTGAAAACCACAAAATCCGCATGGGTGAGAACCAGAGGTCCCCAGCACGGTAACAGCTTCCACATATATAATACATAATAATAGAGGAAAGCCAAAGGCAATCCTAGAACTTCCTCCAGATAATATCAAAGCTTATAAACAAGCTAAACCATATAAGGGTATCTGACTAAAGATTCTTCAGTCTAACTAATACTTCCCTTTCCAATTCCTTCAAACCTCCCAACCACCAGCAGGAGTATATAATAGCAAACACAATTATATCAGACAAAGAATATACAAATAGGAGCAGTTAAGACATTTAGACAATTAGCAAGTAATATGCAGTCAAATAAGCAATCTCAAACAATTCACATAGTATGCATATGATGAATGCCTGTCCCTAGTGGCTGATGATATCATCTGTCGGTTATAGAGCCAACCCGACAAGTCCTGGTAGCTAACCATTGGACTGTCCCTCTGTCGCGCATCCCCAACTCGAGTTATACTCGTTATAAACTTGATCATAAACATGATCCATATCCATCACCCTCACTGGTGAATATTTCGGGGGCGAGCTCATCCGGGTCTTTCACAGTGCCCGGCCACACTTACGACATAGGGTCAACAGAGTCTCGAGCCTCCACCTGGAGCACGTGGTGGCTAGCCACTGCTTCCTCCCAGGGATCTCGTGCCTCTGATAGTGGAAGTGCAAATCTCAATTATCAATAATTCAGCATAAGCATGCATAAATTCTCATCCATGGATCAACATCCATATCAGCCATCCGGCTCACGGTTCAGTCCAGAACCAGCCAATATTCATATTATACACAGCCTTTCCGGCTCACGGTTAAATCCATAACCAGCCGTTTCATTAGCAATTACAGCCTTTCGGCCCATGGCTTAACAAGCACTTCCACCACCATCCTCCGCATCTCACATAATCATCTTGATCCTCATTGATCATTCATTTTTCCCTTGCTTCACTCGCAAGTTACCTCATTCACTAGCCCCTTTTTAATAGCTAGGCATGTCATAATGATTTAAGACATAAATGGTGAGATCGGAGGCTTAGAAGTATGAGATTTGGCTTTTAAAACTCAAAAATCAACTTTGGGATGAAAACAGGGCCACGCGTACGCGCACTCCACGCGCACGCGTGGATGGCCTCAAAAACTCATCGAGCGCAAGCGTCATGCACGCTAACGCGTGGATTAAAGATTTGCCAATCGACGCGCACGCGCCAACCACGCGTACGCGCGGGTGTTCTCGTGCCCCAGGCACAACACTGGCACAGTTCTGGCATAACTCTCTGGAAAATGGCTGGGCATTGGGTGCAGCACAATCGGCGCGCCCGCGCACATCACGCGCACGCGTGGATGGCGCTTTCTGGAAGATCGGCGCGTACGCGCCAGGTACGCCTACGCGCAAGGGGTCATTCTGCTAAAAATTTTCTAAGTTAAAAGCTGCAGAATTCACAGATTTAAACCCCAATCTTCCAACGGACATAACTTCCTCATTTTAAATCGTCTTTCACCCGTTCTTTGAACGGCATGGACATCCCGGATCCAATTTCATTTCTAAACAGATTTGGTACAAAACGGAGATCCGTAGTCCAAGTTATGTCCCACCAAAGTGTGCCCAAAAACCATATTTTCATACAAAACCACAAAGTGCCAATTTCAAAACAAGCCATTTCCAACTCTTTTCAAAACCAATCAAAACATGCCAAGTTCATCCCGTTTCTTTGAAATCAATCAAAATATATTAAATTCAACATCAAGCCTCCTCAACTCACACATTGACACATTACCACAAATTACCAAAATCACTATCTCATCATTTTACCCCACTTCACCCAAGTGGCTCAAACTCAAACACATTGACATATCATATACTATTCCTCATGCCGATTCTCAACAACACCAATTCCAATAAATTATTATTGTACACAATCAACATCATACTCACCATCAACATGGTTCAACCCACAATTCAACCATAACCAGTCATCAAGTATATATATCACAACATGCATATTTCTCATACATCATACCACTAAGGCATTAATAATCATCATCACATATATGACCACATCATATATCTCAATCATTCAACAACATCAACAATTCAATGCCTATCTTAGGGCCTCTAGCCTAAGTATTTCCTACCACATTACATATTAGATACGGGAAACCGAAACCATACCTTAGCCGATTTTCCCAAGCTCCCCCGGAGCACTTCCAAACCACTTATCCACAAGCTCTCAAAGCCTCAACACCTCCAAGAACAGATTTTTCACCACCAAACCCTTTCCAAGCTTTTCAAAGTCACCAATCAAGCTCCAATACCCACACATACACAACCTAAGCCACAACCATCATACTCATACACAACATCTCAAAACCCAAACATCATAGAACAACAAAATCACACTAGGGTTGAGAATCTTACCACACCCAAGGTCCAAGGAGACAAGATTAACCTTCTCCTTCAAGAGAGTTGGGTCCTATAACATCAAAGAACCCAAAATCTCAACATTTTACCCATGAAACTCGAAAATAAGGGCTGGAATTTCGAACAGAAACACGTGGCTTACCTCAAGATTAGTTGTATGGGTTTTGTAGAGCTCTCCGCGGTGAACGCGTGGCCGCAAACGGAGCGGCAATCGGAGCTCTAGATCAAAAGTTATGGTGGTTTGAAGATCAAGTGAGAGATAGAGGTTTGAGAGAGTGTTCTTCCCCCATTTCCTCTCTTTTCAGCGTGTTTGGTGTTGTGTGAGGAGAGAGAGAGTGCTGAAAACTAGGGTTTTGGTTTAGTTATGTTGGGCCAAGGGCCCACTTTGGGTCCGGTTGGACCGGTTTGGCCCGTTCGGTCCAATCTTGGTCCGATTTCCATAAAATTGGTACCGAAATTCTCGTCTCAATTTCCTCTATCATATTAAGCCATAAAAATATCATTTTAGGCTTTCTAGAATAAATTCTCATTTATGGGTTAATTAGCCGTTAATTAACTGGGCTTTACATTCTACCCACCTAATTGGGAATTTTGCCCACAAAATTCAAATGCAATTACCTGAGAATAAATGCGGATAATCCGCTCGCATCTCCGACTCAAGTTCCCAAGTGTGTTCCTCAACACCGCCTCGACTCCATGCCACTTTGACTAATGAAACATCTTTTCCACGCAACCGTTTAATACTAGTATCATCAATTCTGACCGGAGCCACTGGAAGCGTCAAATCTTCCCTTAACTGAACCGACTCAGGTTCTAACACATGGCTAGCATCAGGAGTGTACTTCCGAAGCTGCGACACGTGAAACACGTCGTGCAGGTTCGAGAGATAAGGTGGTAGAGCCATCCGATACGCCACCGGTCCAACCCTCTCCAGGACCTGAAATGGACCAATGTATCGAGGATTCAACTTCTTTGCCTTAATCGCCCTACCTACTCCTGTAGTTGGAGTAACTTTTAGGAAAACATGATCTCCTGCCTCAAATTCTAAGGGCTTCCGCCTTTGATCGGCGTAACTCTTTTGACGACTCTGCGCCGTAAGCATCCTATCTCGGATCTTCTTGACTTGTTCAGTGGTCTCAGCTATCATTTCCGGCCCCAACAAGCCTTTCTCTCCAGCTTCATACCAACATAGTGGAGATTGACATTTTCTCCCATACAAAGCCTCATACGGAGCCATTTCGATGCTCGCATGGTAACTATTATTGTATGCAAACTCTACTAACGGCATATACCGATCCCAACTCGCCGGTTGGTCCAAAACACAAGCTCTCAACATATCCTCTAGTGTTTGGATCGTCCTCTCGGATTGACCATCTGTTTGGGGATGGTACGCTGTACTCAAGCTTAATCGAGTTCCAAAAGCTTTCTGAAATGCACCCCAGAACCTCGAAGTGAAACGAGGATCTCTATCAGAGATTATAGTAGCAGGTACACCATGGAGTCTCACAATCTCCTTTATGTATAACCGAGCTAGCTCCTCAAGGGTGTAAGTCATCCGAACGGGTAAAAAGTGAGCTGACTTCGTCAGTCGGTCCACGATCACCCAGATAGCATCAAAACCAGTCCTAGTCCTTGGCAATCCCGACACAAAGTCCATTGCAATACTTTCCCACTTCCATTGCGGAACCTCTAAGGGTTGCAACATCCCGGAAGGTCTTTGATGTTCAATCTTTACCTTTTGACAAGTTAAGCACTTTGAAACATATTCCGACACATCATTCTTCATATCCGGCCACCAAAACATCGCCTTTAAATCATGGTACATCTTAGTACTTCCCGGGTGAATGGAGAATCCGCTTTTGTGTGCCTCCTTTAAGATATCTTGCCTCAAAGTGCCAACATCCGGCACAATGATCCTACCCTTGAGTCTCCATAACCCATCTTTTTCTTCCGACACTCTCCACTGTTTTCCTTGCTCGATAGCCGGTAACACCTTCCATAACGCTTCATCATTTTCATGAGCCTTTAGGAGTTCGGACTTAAAGTCACTCGAGATTTCTAATCGGCTCAAACACAAGGTTCCAGATACTTCTCGAGCACCAATTTTTAGACTCTCGAATCCCTTGAGCAACTTCTCCTCTTGAAGCATCATCCAAGACGCATATAACGACTTTCGACTTAACGCATCCGCCACTATATTCACCTTTCCAGGATGGTAATTTAACTCAAAGTCGTAGTCCTTCAACAATTCCATCCACCTTCTCTGCCTCATATTAAGCTCTTTCTGATCAAAGAGATACTTCAAGCTCTTATGATCAGAGAAAACTTGGAACTTAACCCCATAGAGATAATGCCTCCACACCTTCAAGGCAAACACAACCGCAGCGAGTTCCAAATCGTGCGTAGGGTAACTAACTTCATGAGGTCTCAACTGTCGTGAGGCATACGCCACCACATTATGGTGCTGCATCAGCACGCACCCTAGACCCTTCAATGAGGCGTCACAATACACCTCAAATGGCTCATTCGGCTCAGGTAACACTAACACAGGTGCAGTGGTCAACTTTTTCTTCAATGTCTGAAAGCTCTCCTCGCACTCAGGAGTCCAAACAAACGGAGTGTCTTTGCGAGTTAACTTTGTCAACGGCAAAGCTAATTGCGAAAAGCCTTTGATGAACCTTCGGTAATAGCCAGCTAAACCCAGAAAACTCCTTATCTCAGTTACTGTGGTTGGTTGCTTCCAATCCATCACAGCTTCTACCTTGGTTGGATCTACGGCTATTCCCTTCTTACTCACCACGTGACCCAAAAACTTCACCTCACTCTTCCAGAACTCACACTTAGACAGTTTCGCATAGAGTTTCTTCTCCTTTAAAATCTGCAACACGGTCCGCAAGTGTTCCACATGCTCTTCTTCAGTCTTGGAGTAAATTAGTATATCGTCAATGAAGACAACCACGAATTTATCCAGAAACGGACGGAACACTCTATTCATGTAATCCATGAATACTGCAGGAGCGTTCGTCAACCCAAAGGACATTACAGTGTACTCGTAATGACCATAACGAGTCCTGAAAGCGGTCTTAGGGATATCCTCACCCCTCACCCTTATCTGGTGATAACCGGATCGCAAATCAATCTTAGAGAAAACCCCAGCTCCTTGTAACTGATCCATGAGATCATCAATCCTCGGCAATGGGTACTTATTCTTTATGGTGACCTTGTTCAGCTGCCTGTAATCCACACAGAGTCGCATACTTCCATCTTTCTTCTTTACCAGTAACACTGGAGCTCCCCACGGGGAAACACTTGGTCGGATAAAGTTCTTACCCAACAATTCCTCTAACTGAGACTTTAGCTCGGCCATCTCTAACGGTGACATCCTATAAGGAGCACTTGAGATTGGTCCCGCCCCAGGCACCAATTCAATAGCAAACTCGACCTCTCGGTTAGGTGGAAATTCCTCAATATCATTGGGAAACACTTCCGGAAACTCACACACTACCGGAATCTGATCCAACCTTTGATCATCACCCGAAACACCCGCGGTTAACAACAGGATACCCTGACATTCGGTTCCAGAACAGTTCACCATCATTGAATTCAAGTAATAATTATTCACCACAACCGGCCCTTCTGTATCCTCCGGCATAAAGTACACCGACTTGGTAGAACAATCAAGCAGGACATGGTTTTCGGATAACCAGTCCAATCCCAAGATAAGATCAAGACCGATCATCGGTAAGCAGATTAGATTATGGACAAAATCACGCTACTTGAACCTAAACGAAACTTTCGGGCATCCTAGTCTAGTTACCATGGCTTCATGGGTAGCATTATACACTTTTAAGTCATAACCTAAGGTTACGATCTTCAACCCTAACTCATGGGCTTTCTCAAATGCAACGAATGAATGCGATGCTCCCGAATCAAATAAAGCATTTAAAGTTTGACCAGCCATTTCACAGTTACCTCGAATGAGTGTCTCGGATCCCTCTGCACCCACAGCTGAGGTGGTGAACACCCGACCAGTCTGTTGTGCTTTCCCAGCACCTTGCTTTTGCTTCTCTGGACAACTTGCGGCTTTATGCCCCGCCTTTCCACAATTGTAGCACAAACCCCATCCGGCCTTGCATGGTACTCCCGGATGGTGACTCCCACACCTAGTACAAGCTTGTTCATTCTGAGGTTGCTTCCCAAACTTCTTCCCTTGGAAATTGTTGTTGTTGTTGGGCCTCCTGAAAGAGCTTCCCCTCTTGAAAGACGGACCTCTAGGTGCAAAGCCCTTCCCTCGGTTCTGTGGAAATGAACCTTTGTGACTCCCTTTCTCAGCGGTTGCCCTTTTCACACACTCCTCAGCAACCCTACACTTGTTCACTAATTCGGAGAAAGTCCTAATCTCCATTGGTCCTACTGAACTGAAGATATCACTACGGAGTCCTCCTTCATACTTAACACACTTCCATTCCTCATATTCTACCGGAGTCCCTTGGCACATACGAGAGAACCTGAACAGCTCCTCAAACATGTCAGTATACTCTGATATGGACATAGTACCCTGCTTCAGCTGTAACAATTCAAGTTACTTAGCCGTCCTAGCAGAAGTCGGAAAGTACTTCTTATAGAACTCTTCTTGAAAGACATTCTAGGTGATATAGTCATCACCCTGCTGCAGAAGACGTCGGATGCCTTGCCACCAATGCGACGCTTCACCGGTGAGCATATAAGTGGCAAACTCGACACGCTGTCCTTCAGGTACCACTTGTGCTTGTAATGCTCGCTCTATAGCCTGAAACCATGTATCAGTCTCAGTCGGGCCAGTAGTTCCCTTGAACTTAGGCGGATTAACCTTCAAAAAGTTTGCCAAGGTCATCGGACCTTGAACTCCACCTCCATCATTACCATGGTTGTTCATCTGTTGACCAAGAGCCTCAGCAGTGGCTTGCATAGCAGCAGCCATGTTCTCCAACGCAGCCATAAAGTTCACCGGGTCATTAGGGTTATTCTCCGGTGCACGAGCATTCGTACGACCTCTCACACTACCTCTACCGCGTCCACGAGGCGCCATCTGGTTCCTATACACACCCAACAATCGATATTAAGTTGATCAGTCTCAATATCGGAAGTCTAGTGCTTCAAAGTCCCAAATGAATGCTCATGAACGTTTATGCCAATTATATCAAGCAGATATACTAATAGCACATAACACACACACAGAGAATGCACAGAAGCATAGTCAGTCCATCCCTCAGGCTCTATAGGAACGAACTGCTCTGATACCATAATGTAACACCCTACCATACAGAGTCTTATGCTTAAGTCATAAGACAGAGATGGCAAGGTATTACGACCTCTAAAACAAAAATTTAGTACGTATAGTAGTATGAATAATTGATTATAACTAGGAGCCTTTGTAGAAAAAGGGGTAAACAAAAACCGTAACTCGAACGCGCAACACTCCGATCGATAACGTAACGAGAAAAGGATAAGCTAACGCAAGATCATATATATAAAGAGTGTCAAAAACGGGAATATCAAGACTCAAAATCCGGCTGCGAAGATAACCGGTCCGAGCATAATAATATATACATATAATAAAATAAGGAAACCCCAAAGGAAACCCAAAGGGACACAAATACATACAACCTATTCTCCAAAATCCCCTCTAGAAGGAGTCATCACAGTTTGTATTATTTAATGGAGATAAAAGTATCTAAACAAGATATATAAACCAAAACAGAGTCCCAAGAACAAAGGATCTTCGCTAATCCAGAAGTCTCCAGCATGCCTCAACGAGAAGCCTCGCGTCCTGCATCTGAAAACCACAAAATCCGCATGGGTGAGAACCAGAGGTCCCCAGCACGGTAACAGCTTCCACATATATAATACATAATAATAGAGGAAAGCCAAAGGCAATCCTAGAACTTCCTCCAGATAATATCAAAGCTTATAAACAAGCTAAACCATATAAGGGTATCTGACTAAAGATTCTTCAGTCTAACTAATACTTCCCTTTCCAATTCCTTCAAACCTCCCAACCACCAGCAGGAGTATATAATAGCAAACACAATTATATCAGACAAAGAATATACAAATAGGAGCAGTTAAGACATTTAGACAATTAGCAAGTAATATGCAGTCAAATAAGCAATCTCAAACAATTCACATAGTATGCATATGATGAATGCCTGTCCCTAGTGGCTGATGATATCATCTGTCGGTTATAGAGCCAACCCGACAAGTCCTGGTAGCTAACCATTGGACTGTCCCTCTGTCGCGCATCCCCAACTCGAGTTATACTCGTTATAAACTTGATCATAAACATGATCCATATCCATCACCCTCACTGGTGAATATTTCGGGGGCGAGCTCATCCGGGTCTTTCACAGTGCCCGGCCACACTTACGACATAGGGTCAACAGAGTCTCGAGCCTCCACCTGGAGCACGTGGTGGCTAGCCACTGCTTCCTCCCAGGGATCTCGTGCCTCTGATAGTGGAAGTGCAAATCTCAATTATCAATAATTCAGCATAAGCATGCATAAATTCTCATCCATGGATCAACATCCATATCAGCCATCCGGCTCACGGTTCAGTCCAGAACCAGCCAATATTCATATTATACACAGCCTTTCCGGCTCACGGTTAAATCCATAACCAGCCGTTTCATTAGCAATTACAGCCTTTCGGCCCATGGCTTAACAAGCACTTCCACCACCATCCTCCGCATCTCACATAATCATCTTGATCCTCATTGATCATTCATTTTTCCCTTGCTTCACTCGCAAGTTACCTCATTCACTAGCCCCTTTTTAATAGCTAGGCATGTCATAATGATTTAAGACATAAATGGTGAGATCGGAGGCTTAGAAGTATGAGATTTGGCTTTTAAAACTCAAAAATCAACTTTGGGATGAAAACAGGGCCACGCGTACGCGCACTCCACGCGCACGCGTGGATGGCCTCAAAAACTCATCGACGCGCAAGCGTCATGCACGCTAACGCGTGGATTAAAGATTTGCCAATCGACGCGCACGCGCCAACCACGCGTACGCGCGGGTGTTCTCGTGCCCCAGGCACAACACTGGCACAGTTCTGGCATAACTCTCTGGAAAATGGCTGGGCATTGGGTGCAGCACAATCGGCGCGCCCGCGCACATCACGCGCACGCGTGGATGGCGCTTTCTGGAAGATCGGCGCGTACGCGCCAGGTACGCCTACGCGCAAGGGGTCATTCTGCTAAAAATTTTCTAAGTTAAAAGCTGCAGAATTCACAGATTTAAACCCCAATCTTCCAACGGACATAACTTCCTCATTTTAAATCGTCTTTCACCCGTTCTTTGAACGGCATGGACATCCCGGATCCAATTTCATTTCTAAACAGATTTGGTACAAAACGGAGATCCGTAGTCCAAGTTATGTCCCACCAAAGTGTGCCCAAAAACCATATTTTCATACAAAACCACAAAGTGCCAATTTCAAAACAAGCCATTTCCAACTCTTTTCAAAACCAATCAAAACATGCCAAGTTCATCCCGTTTCTTTGAAATCAATCAAAATATATTAAATTCAACATCAAGCCTCCTCAACTCACACATTGACACATTACCACAAATTACCAAAATCACTATCTCATCATTTTACCCCACTTCACCCAAGTGGCTCAAACTCAAACACATTGACATATCATATACTATTCCTCATGCCGATTCTCAACAACACCAATTCCAATAAATTATTATTGTACACAATCAACATCATACTCACCATCAACATGGTTCAACCCACAATTCAACCATAACCAGTCATCAAGTATATATATCACAACATGCATATTTCTCATACATCATACCACTAAGGCATTAATAATCATCATCACATATATGACCACATCATATATCTCAATCATTCAACAACATCAACAATTCAATGCCTATCTTAGGGCCTCTAGCCTAAGTATTTCCTACCACATTACATATTAGATACGGGAAACCGAAACCATACCTTAGCCGATTTTCCCAAGCTCCCCCGGAGCACTTCCAAACCACTTATCCACAAGCTCTCAAAGCCTCAACACCTCCAAGAACAGATTTTTCACCACCAAACCCTTTCCAAGCTTTTCAAAGTCACCAATCAAGCTCCAATACCCACACATACACAACCTAAGCCACAACCATCATACTCATACACAACATCTCAAAACCCAAACATCATAGAACAACAAAATCACACTAGGGTTGAGAATCTTACCACACCCAAGGTCCAAGGAGACAAGATTAACCTTCTCCTTCAAGAGAGTTGGGTCCTATAACATCAAAGAACCCAAAATCTCAACATTTTACCCATGAAACTCGAAAATAAGGGCTGGAATTTCGAACAGAAACACGTGGCTTACCTCAAGATTAGTTGTATGGGTTTTGTAGAGCTCTCCGCGGTGAACGCGTGGCCGCAAACGGAGCGGCAATCGGAGCTCTAGATCAAAAGTTATGGTGGTTTGAAGATCAAGTGAGAGATAGAGGTTTGAGAGAGTGTTCTTCCCCCATTTCCTCTCTTTTTCAGCGTGTTTGGTGTTGTGTGAGGAGAGAGAGAGTGCTGAAAACTAGGGTTTTGGTTTAGTTATGTTGGGCCAAGGGCCCACTTTGGGTCCGGTTGGACCGGTTTGGCCCGTTCGGTCCAATCTTGGTCCGATTTCCATAAAATTGGTACCGAAATTCTCGTCTCAATTTCCTCTATCATATTAAGCCATAAAAATATCATTTTAGGCTTTCTAGAATAAATTCTCATTTATGGGTTAATTAGCCGTTAATTAACTGGGCTTTACATATAGTAGTATGAATGATTGATTATAACTAGGAGCCTTTGTAGAAAAAGAGGTAAACAAAAACCGTAACTCGAAAGCGCAACACTCCGATCGATGACGTAACGAACAGGGATAAGCTAACGCGAGATTATATATATACAAAGGAGTGTCAAAAACAGGAATATCAAGACTCAAAATCCGGTTGCGAAGATAACGGTTCGAGCATAGCAACATATACATATAATAAAATAAGGAAACCCAAAGGGACACAAATACAAAAACCTATTCTCCAAAATCTCCTATAAGATGAGTCATCACAGTTTGTATTATGTAATGGAGATAAAATTATCTAAGCAAAACATATAAACCAAAACAGAGTCCCGAGAACAAAGGATCTTCGCTAATCCAGAAGTCTCCAGCATGCCTCAGCGAGAAACCTCACGTCCTGCATCTGAAAACCACAAAATCCGCATGGGTGAGAACCAGAGGTCCCCAGCATGGTAACAGCTTCCACATATATAATACATAATAATAGAGAAAATCCGAAGGCAATCCTAGAACTTCCTCCAGATAAAAATCAAAGCTTATAAACAAGCTAAACCATAAGTGGCAACTGACTAAAGATCCTTCAGTCTAACTAATACTTCCCTGTCCAATTCTTTCAGACCTCCCAACCACCAGCAGGAGTATAATATAGCAAACACAGTTATATCAGACAAGAGATTTTACAATTAGGAACAGATAAGGCATTTAGACAATTAGCAAGTAAAATACAGTCAAATAGGCAATCTCAAACAATTCATATAGTATGCATATGATGAATGCCTGTCCCTAGTGGCTGATGATATCATCTGTCGGTTATAGAGCCAACCCGACAAGTCCTGGTAGCTAACCATTGGACTGTCCCTCTGTCGTGTCTCCCCAACTCGAGTTATACTCAATATAAATTGATCATAATCATGATCCATATCCATCACCCTCACTGGTGAATATTTATGGGGGTGAGCTCATCCGGGGCTTTCACAGTGCCCGGCTACCCTGACGACATAGGGTCAAAAGAGCTTCGAGTCTCAACTTGGAGTACGTGGTGGCTAGCCACTGCTTCCTCCCAGGGAAACCCTCATCTCCGATAGTGGAAGTGCAAGCATTCACAATTCATTCAACATCATATATGCATTTATACTTAGCCATAATCATGGCTCCGCCGTAACACGGCAATAATCTAGCCATCCGGCTCACGGTTAAATCTATAACCAGCCAATTCATTAACAATTGCGGCTCTTCGGCCCATGGTATAACAAGCACTTTCACCGCCATCCTCCACATCTCACAAAATCATCTTTGATCCTCATTGATCATTCATTTTTCCCTTGCTTCACTCGCAAGTTACCACATTCACTAGCTCCTTGTCTCATTGCTAGACATATCATAATGATTTAAGACATAAGATGTGAGATCGGAGGCTTAGAAGTATAAAATTTGGCTTTTAAAACTCAAAAATCAACTTTGGGATGAAAACAAGGCCACGCGTACGCGCACTCCACGCGCACGCGTGGATGGCCACAAAACTCATCGACGCGCAAGCGTCATACGCGCGGACGCGCGGGTTGATAAATAGCCAAACGACGCGTAAGCGTCAGCCACGCGTACGCGTGGGTGCTCTTGCGCCTCAGGCACAAAACTGGCACAACTCTGGCACAACTCTCTGGAAAATAGCTGGGCATTTGGTGCAGCGCATCGACGCGCTCACGCACACCAGGCGCACGCGTGGATGGTGCTTTCTTGAAGAACGGCGCGTACGCGCCAAGTGCGCCTACGCGCGGGGGGTCATTCTGCTAAAAATTTTCTAAGTTAAAAGCTGCAGAATTCACAGATTCAACCCCCAATCTTCCGACGGACATAACTTTCTCATTTTAAATCGTTTTCCGCCCGTTCTTTCCACGGCATGGACATCCCGGATCCAATTTCATTTCTAAACAAGTTTGGTACAAAACGGGGATCCGTAGTCCAAGTTATGTCTCGTCAAGATATGCCCAAAAATCATGTTTTCATACAAAACCGCAAGGTGCCATTTTCAAAACAAGCCATTTTCAACTCTTTTCAAAATCAACCAAAACATGCCAATTTCAACCCTTTTTGAAATCAATCAAAATGTACCAAAATCAACATCAAGCCATCCTCAACTCATACATTGACACTTTACCAAAATTCCCAAAGTCACCATCCAACCATTTTAACACTTCTCAATCAAATGGCTAGAGGACAAACACAGTATCATGTCATACATCCTTCCTCTTCCCAATTTCCAATAATACCATTTCCAATCAACCATCATTATACATAATCAACATCATACGCACCATCAACATGGTACCACCCATCAATTCAACCTCAATCATCCATCAAGCATATATCACAACATGCATTTCTCATATATCACACAATCAAGGCATCAATATTCATAATCACATATATGATCACATCATATATCTCAACCATTCAACAACATCAACAATTCAATGCCTATCTTAGGGCCTCTTGCCTAAGTATTTCCTACCACATTACATATTAGATACGGGAAACCGAGACCACACCTTAGCCGATTTCCCAAGCTCAACCGGAGCACTTCCAAACCACTTGTCCACAAGCTCTCAAGGTATCAACACCTCCAAGAATAGATTTTATCACACAAAACCCTCTCCCAAGCTTTCCAAAATCACCAATCAAGCTCCAATATTCACATATACACAACCTAAGCCACAATCATCATACCCATACACAACATCTCAATACCCAAACATCATAGAACAACAAATTACACTAGGGTTGAGAATCTTACCACACCCAAGGTCCAAGGAGACAAGATTAACCTTCTCCTTCAAGAGGGTTGGGTCCTATAACATCAAAGAGCCCACAATCTCAACATTTTTTGCCCATAAAACTCGAAATCAAAGCTGGAAATTTGAAGAGCAAAACGTGGCTTACCTCAAGATTGATTGTATGGGTTTTGTAGAGCTCTTCGCGATGAACGCGTGGCCGCAAACGGTGCGGCAATCGGAGCTCTAGATCAAAAGTTATGGTGGTTTGAAGATCAACCAAGGGAGAAAACTTGAGAGAATGTTCTTCCCTCCATGGCCTCCATTTCAGCGTGTGTGTGTAACAAATGAGGAGAGAGAGTGCTGAAAACTAGGGTTTTGGTTTAGTTTAGTTGGACCAAGGGCCCACTTTGGGTCCGGTTGGCCCGGTTTGGCCCGTTCGGTCCAATCTTGGTCCGATTTCTATAAAATTGGTACCGAAATTCTCGTCTCAAACTCCTCTATCGCATTTAGCCATAAAAATAACATTTTTTGGCTTTCTAGAATAAATTCTCATTTATGGGTTAATTAGCCGTTAATTAACCGGGTCTTACATTCTACCCACCTAATTGGGAATTTTGCCCACAAAATTCAAATTCAATTACCTGAGAATAAGTGCGGATAATCTGATCGCATCTCCAACTCAAGTTCCCAAGTGTGTTCCTCAACACCGCCTCGACTCGAAGCCACTTTGACTAATGAAACCTCCTTTCCATGCAACCGTTTGATACTAGTATCATCAATTCTAACTGGAGCCACTGGAAGCGTCAAATCTTCTCTTAACTGAACCAATTCAGGTTCTAACACATGGCTAGCATCAGGAATGTACTTCCGAAGCTGCGACACGTGAAACACGTCGTGCAGGTTCGAAAGATGAGGTGGTAGAGCCATCCGATATGCCACCGGTCCAATCCTCTCCAGGATCTGAAATGGACCAATGTATCGAGGATTCAATTTCTTCGCTTTAATCGCCCTACCTACTCCTGTGGTCAGAGTAACCTTCAGGAAAACATGATCTCCTTCCTCAAATTCCAAGGGCTTCCGCCTCTGATCGGCGTAACTCTTTTGGCGACTCTGCGCCGTAAGTATCCTATTTCGGATTTTCTTGACTTGTTCAGTGGTCTCAGCTATCATCTCCGGCCCCAACAAGCCTTTCTCTCCAGCTTCATACCAACATAGCAGAGATTGACATTTCCTCCCATACAATGCCTCATACGGAGCCATTTCGATGCTCGCATGGTAACTATTATTGTATGCAAACTCCACTAACGGCATATACCGATCCCAACTCGCCGGTTGGTCCAAAACACAAGTTCTCAACATATCCTCTAGGGTTTGGATCGTCCTCTCGGATTGACCATCTGTTTGAGGATGGTAAGCTGTACTCAAGCTTAATCGGGTTCCAAAAGCTTTCTGAAATGTACCCCAGAACCTCGAAGTGAAGCGAGGATCTCTATTAGAGATTATAGTAGCCGGTACGCCATGAAGTCTCACAATCTCCTTTATGTACAACCGTGCTAGTTCCTCAAGGGTGTAAGTCATCCGAATGGGCAAAAAGTGAGCTGACTTGGTCACTCGGTCCACAATCACCCAGATAGCATCAAAACTAGTCCTAGTCCTTGGCAATCCCGACACAAAGTCCATTGCAATACTTTCCCACTTCCATTGCGGAACCTCTAAAGGTTGCAACATCCCGGAAGGTCTTTGATGTTCAATCTTCACCTTTTGACAAGTTAAGCACTTTGAAACATATTCCGCCACATCATTCTTCATGCCTGGCCACCAAAACATCGCCTTTAAATCATGGTACATTTTAGTACTTCCCGGGTGAATGGAGAATCCGCTTTGTGTGCCTCCTTTAAGATATCTTGCCTCAAAGTGCCAACATCTGGCACAATGATCCTACCCTTGAATCTCCATAGCCCATCTTTTTCTTCTGACACTCTCCACTGTTTTCCTTGCTCGATAGCCAGTAACACCTTCCATAACGCTTCATCATTTTCATGAGCCTTTAGGAGTTCGGACTTAAAGTCACTCGAGATTTCTAATCGGCTCAAACACAAAGTTCCAGATACTTTTCGAGCACCAATTTTCAGACTCTCGAATCCCTTAAGCAACTTCTCCTCTTGAAGCATCATCCAAGCCGCATATAACAACTTCCGACTTAACGCATCCGCCACTACATTCGCCTTTCCCGGATGGTAATTCAACTCAAAGTCGTAGTCCTTCAATAATTCCATCCACCTTCTCTGCCTCATATTAAGCTCTTTCTGATCAAAGAGATATTTCAAGCTCTTGTGATCGGAGAAGACTTGGAACTTAACCCTATAGAGATAATGCCTCCACACCTTCAAGGAAAACACGACCGCAGCGAGTTCCAAATCGTGCGTAGGGTAACTAACTTCGTGAGGTCTCAACTGTCGTGAGGCATACGCCACCACATTATGATGCTGCATCAGCACGCACCCTAGACCCTTTAGTGAGGCATCACAGTACACCTCAAAAGGCTCGTTCGGCTCAAGTAACACTAACACAGGTGCAGTGGTCAACTTTTTCTTCAATTCCTGAAAGCTCTCCTCGCACTCAGGAGTCCAAACAAACGGAGTGTCTTTGCGGGTTAACTTTGTCAACGGCAAGGATAATTGCGAAAAGCCTTTGATGAACCTTCGGTAATAGTCAGCTAAACCCAGAAAACTCCTTATCTCAGTTACTGTGGTTGGTTGCCTCCAATCCATCACAGCTTCCACCTTAGTTGAATCTATGGCTATTCCCTTCTTACTCACCACGTGACCCAAAAACTTCACCTCACTCTTCCAGAACTCACACTTAGACAGTTTCGCATAGAGTTTCTTCTCCTTTAAAATCTGTAACACGATCCGCAAGTGTTCCGCATGCTCTTCTTCAGTTTTGGAGTAAATCAGTATGTCGTCAATGAAGACAACAACGAATTTATCCAGAAACGGACGGAATACTCTATTCATGTAATCCATAAACACTGCAGGAGCGTTCATCAACCCAAAAGACATTACAGTATACTCGTAATGACCATAACGAGTCCTGAAAGCGGTCTTAGGGATATCCTCACCCCTCACCCTTATCTGGTGATAACCGGATCGCAAATCGATCTTGGAGAAAACCCCAGCTCCTTGTAACTGGTCCATGAGATCATCAATTCTCGGCAATGGGTACTTATTCTTTATGGTGACCTTGTTCAGCTGCCTGTAATCCACACAGAGCTGCATACTTCCATCTTTCTTCTTTACCAGTAACACTGGAGCACCCCACGGGGAAACACTTGGTCGGATAAAGTTCTTACCCAACAATTCCTCTAACTGAGACTTTAGCTCGGCCATCTCTAACGGTGACATTCTATAAGGAGCACTTGAGATTGGTCCCGCCCCAGGCACCAATTCAATAGCAAACTCGACCTCTCGGTTAGGTGAAAATTCCTCAATATCATCGGGAAATACTTCCGGAAATTCACACACTACCGGAATCTGATCCAACCTTTGATCATCACCCGAAACACCCGCAGTTAACAACAGAATACCCTGACATTCGATTCCGGAACAGTTCACCATCATCGAATTCAAGTAATAATTATTCACCACGACCGGCCCTTCTGTATCTTCCGGCATAAAGTACACCGACTTTGTAGAACAATCAAGCAGGACATGGTTCTCAGATAACTAGTCCAATCCCAAGATAAGATCAAGACCGATCATCGGTAAGCACATTAAATTATGGACAAAATCACGCTGCTTGAACCTAAACGAAACTTTCGGGCAGCCTAGCCTAGTTACCATGGCTTCATGGGTAGCATTATACACTTTTAGGTCATAACCTAAGGTTACGATCTTCAATCCTAACTCATGGACTTTCTCAAATGCAATGAATGAATGCGATGCTCCCGAATCAAATAAAGCATTTAAAGTTTGACCAGCCATTTCACAGTTACCTCGAATGAGTGTCTCGGATCCCTCTGCACCCACAGCTGAGGTGGTGAACACCCGACCAGTCTGTTGTACTTTCCCAGCACCTTGTTTCTGCTTCTCCGGACAATTTGCGGCTTTATGCCCCGCCTTTCCACAATTATAGCACAAACCCCATCCGGCCTTGTATGGTGCTCCCGGATGGTGACTTCCACACCTAGTACAAGCTTTATCATTCAGAGGCTGCTTCCCAAACCTTTTCCCTTGGGAGTTGTTGTTGTTGGGCCTCCTAAAAGAACCTCCCCTCTTGAAATGCGGACCTCTAGGTGCAAAGCTCTTCCCTCGGTTCTGTGGAAATGATCCTTTGTGACTTTCTTTCTTAGCGGCGGCCCTCTTCACACACTCTTCAGCAACCCTACACTTGTTCACCAACTCGGAGAAAGTCCTAATCTCCATTGGCCCCACTAAACCGAAAATATCGTTTCGGAGTCCTCCTTCGTACTTAACACACTTCCATTCCTCATATTCCACCGGAGTCCCTTGACACATACGAGAGAATCTGAACAGCTCCTCAAACTTGTCAGTATACTCAGATACGGACATAGTACCCTGCTTCAGCTGCAACAATTCAAGCTCCTTGGCCGTCCTAGCAGAAGTTGGAAAGTACTTCTTATAGAACTCCTCTTGGAAGACATCCCAGGTGATATAATCATCACCCTGCTGTAGGAGGCGTCGGACACCCTGCCACCAATGCGATGCTTCACCAGTGAGCAAATAGGTAGCGAACTCCACACGCTGCCCTTCAGGTACCACCTGCGCTTGCAGTGCTCGTTCCATAGCCTGAAACCATGTATCGGCTTCAGTCGGGCTAGTAGTTCCCTTGAACTTCAGTGGATTAACCTTCAAAAAGTTTGCCAGTGTCATCGGGCCCTGAACTCCACCTCCGTCATTACCATGGTTATTCATCTGTTGACCAAGAGCCTCAGCAGTGGCTTGCATAGCAGCAGTCATATTCTCCAACGCAGTCATAAAGTTCACCGGGTCATTAGGGTTATTCTCCGACGCACGAGCGTTCGTATGACCTCTCCCACGGCCTCTACCGCGTCCACGAGGCGCCATCTGGTTCCTATGCACACCAAACAATCGATATTAAGTTGATCAGTCTCAATATCGGAAGCTTAGTGATTCAAAGTCCCAAATGCATGCTCATGAACGTTTATGCCAACTATATCAAGTAGATATACTAACAGCACATAACACACATACAGAGAATGCACAGAAGCATAGTCAGTCCGTCCCTCAGGCTCTACAGGAACGAACTACTCTGATACCATAATGTAACACCCTACATACAGAGTCTTATGCTTAAGTCATAATTCCGAGATGGCAAGGTATTACGACCTCTAGAATAAAAATTTAGTACATATAGTAGTATGAATGATTGATTATAACTAGGAGCCTTTGTAGAAAAAGGGGTAAACAAAAACCGTAACTCGAAAGTGCAACACTCTGATCGATGACGTAACGAACAGGGATAAGCTAACGCGAAATTATATATATACAAAGGAGTGTCAAAAACAGGAATATCAAGACTCAAAATCCGGTTGCGAAGATAACCGGTCTGAGCATAGCAACATATACATATAATAAAATAAGAAAACCCCAAAGAAAACTCGAAGGGACACAAATACAAAAACCTATTCTCCAAAATCTCCTATAAGAGGAGTCATCACAGTTTGTATTATGTAATGGAGATAAAATTATCTAAGCAAAACATATAAACCAAAACAGAGTCCCGAGAACAAAGGATCTTCGCTAATCCAGAAGTCTCCAGCATGCCTCAGCGAGAAACCTCACGTCCTGCATCTGAAAACCACAAAATCCGCATGGGTGAGAACCAGAGGTCCCCAGCATGGTAACAGCTTCCACATATATAATATATAATAATAGAAGAAATCCGAAGGCAATCCTAAAACTTCCTCCAGATAAAAATCAAAGCTTATAAACAAGCTAAACCATAAGTGGCAACTGACTAAAGATCCTTCAGTCTAACTAATACTTCCCTGTCCAATTCCTTCAGACCTCCCAACCACCAGCAGGAGTATAATATAGCAAACACAGTTATATCAGACAAGAGATTTTACAATTAGGAACAGATAAGGCATTTAGACAATTAGCAAGTAATATGCAGTCAAATAGGCAATCTCAAACAATTCATATAGTATGCATATGATGAATGCCTGTCCCTAGTGGCTGATGATATCATCTGTCAGTTATAGAGCCAACCCGACAAGTCCTGGTAGCTAACCATTGGACTGTCCCTCTGTCGTGTCTCCCCAACTTGAGTTATACTCAATATAAATTGATCATAATCATGATCCATATCCATCACCCTCACTGGTGAATATTTATGGGGGGTGAGCTCATCCGGGGCTTTCACAGTGCCCGACCACCCTGACGACATAGGGTCAAAAGAGCTTCAAGTCTCAACCTGGAGCACGTGGTGGCTAGCCACTGCTTCCTCCCAGGGAAACCCTCATCTCCGATAGTGGAAGTGCAAGCATTCACAATTCATTCAACAGCATATATGCATTTATACTTAGCCATAATCATGGCTCCGCCATAACACGGCAATAATCCAGCTATCCGGCTCACAGTTAAATCTATAACCAGCCAATTCATTAACAATTGCGGACCTTCGGCCCATGGCATAACAAGCACTTTCACCCCCATCCTCCATATTTCACATAATCATCTTTGATCCTCATTGATCATTCATTTTTCCCTTGCTTCACTCGCAAGTTACCACATTCACTAGCTCCTTGTCTCATTGCTAGACATATCATAATGATTTAAGACATAAGTGGTGAGATCGGAGGCTTAGAAGTATGAAATTCGGCTTTTAAAACTCAAAAATCAACTTTGGGATGAAAACAGGGTCACGCGTACGCGCACTCCACGCGCACGCGTGGATGGCCACAAAACTCATCGACGCGCAAGCGTCATACGCGCAGACGCGCGGGTTAAAAAATAGCCAAACAACGCGCAAGCATCAGCCACGCGTACGCGTGGGTGCTCTTGCGCCCCAGGCACAAAACTGGCACAACTCTCGCACAACTCTCTGGAAAATAGCTGGGCATTTGGTGCAGCGCATCGACGCGCTCGTGCACACCACGGGCACACATGGATGGTACTTTCTTAAAGAACGGCGCGTACGCGCCAAGTGCGCCTATGCGCGGGGGGTCATTTTGCTAAAAACTTTCTAAGTTAAAAGCTGCAGAATTCACAGATTCAACCCCCAATCTTCCGACAGACATAACTTTCTCATTTTAAATCGTTTTCCGCCCGTTCTTTCCACGGCATGGACATCACAGATCCAATTTCATTTCTAAATAAGTTTGGTACAAAATGGGGATCCGTAGTCCAAGTTATGTCTCGTCAAGATATGCCCAAAAATAATATTTTCATACAAAACCACAAGGTGCCATTTTCAAAACAAGCCATTTTCAACTCTTTTCAAAATCATCCAAAACATGTCAATTTCAACCCTTTTTGAAATCAATCAAAATGTACTAAAATTAACATCAAGCCATCCTCAACTCACACATTGACACTTTACCAAAATTCCCAAAGTCACCATCCAACCATTTTAACACTTCTCAATCAAATGGCTAAAGGACAAACACAGTATCATGTCATACATCCTTCCTCTTTCCAATTTCCAATAATACCATTTCCAATCAACCATCATTATACATAATCAACATCATACTCACCATCAACATGGTACCACCCATCAATTCAACCTCAATCATCCATCAAGCATATATCACAGCATGCATTTCTCATATATCACACAATCAAGGCATCAATATTCATAATCACATATATGATCACATCATATATCTCAACCATTCAACAACATCAACAATTCAATGCCTATCTTAGAGCCTCTAGCCTAAGTATTTCCTACCACATTACATATTAGATACGGGAAACCGAGACCATACCTTAGCCGATTTCCCAAGCTCAACCGGAGCACTTCCAAACCACTTGTCCACAAGCTCTCAAGGTATCAACACCTCCAAGAACAGATTTTATCACACAAAACCCTCTCCCAAGCTTTCCAAAATCACTAATCAAGCTCTAATATTCACATATACACAACCTAAGCCACAATCATCATACCCATACACAACATCTCAATACCCAAACATCATAGAACAATATATTACACTAGGGTTGAGAATCTTACCATACCCAAGGTCCAAGGAGACAAGATTAACCTTCTCCTTCAAGAGGGTTGGGTCCTATAACATCAAAGAGCCCACAATCTCAACATTTTTGCTCATGAAACTCAAAATCAAAGCTGGAAATTCGAAGAGCAAAACGTGGCTTGCCTTAAGATTGATTGTACGGTTTTGTATAGCTCTCCGCGATGAACGCATGGCCACAAACGGTGCGGCATTCGGAGCTCTAGATCAAAAGTTATGGTGGTTTAAAGATCAACCAAGGGAGAGAACTTGAGAGAATGTTCTTCCTTCCATGGCCTCCATTTCAGCGTGTGTGTGTAACAAATGAGGAGAGAGAGTGCTGAAAACTAGGGTTTTGGTTTAGTTTAGTTGGGCCAAGGGCCCACTTTGGGTCCGGTTGGCCCGGTTTGGCCCGTTCGGTCCAATCTTGGTCCGATTTCTATAAAATTGGTACCGAAATTCTCATCTCAAACTCCTCTATCGCATTTAGCCATAAAAATAACATTTTTTGGCTCTCTAGAATAAATTCTCATTTATGGGTTAATTAGCCGTTAATTAACCGGGTCTTACATCTTTTCTCCCGCCTTTACTGCTACATTACTTCTCAAGTAAAACTATATCAAACCTTTTAAAAATACTCTTGGTTTTACTTTAGATAATTAATTACCTCTTTTAAATTCTCTAAACCCAAAATGAATTTTAAATCTAAGACTAGTCATATTAACCATTTCTCAGCCACATAGTTAGTTCTCAATCAAAACGTCAATTCCTAATCACATTAATACATTCACAACTAATAGTACAAGCAAGAGATTCAGTTCAACATACAGGCAAGTTACAATAAGACAAACAACATAATCACAAATAAGTAATACAAGCAAACACAATCAAATGCATATGTCTGTCCTAAGTAGGCCATGAGCTCATGTGTCGGTTGCCTACCTGTTCCCGACATTACCCAGGCACGAATCCCAGATATGGCTTTCCAAATGCATACTATGTGCTTATAAGTTTTATGCCTAGGCCACATATAGTGTGACTTTCAATGTGCTTACATATGGAAAATAGTTCTTAGTGTGTAAGCGTCCCTACTATACATTTGGCACTAAGGCCCAAACAAAGTCGCATCTGCTCTCCTGTGACAGACATTTCTTTAATTAATATATTCCTTTAATCATTGTTCTCTACTCTCCTGTGGCAGAGATTCCTTTAATTATCTCTCTTTCCTTTACTTTTCATTCTTCTTCTTTTCTTTCTTATCAAACCAAACTCAAAACATAACCTAAAGCAAAATCCCTTCTCAAAAGATTGAATTTAAAACATTATACTTTTCTTAATAAATCGAATTGAAAACAAAACTCTTTTCGCAATAAATCGAAATCAAATAATATTCTTAAATCAGATTTGCTTTTAAATAACCGTTTAAATAAAGTCTTAGAATTTTATAAACATTTGGTAGCATTTCCTCTAAAATTCGGGTTATGCCACCCTTTCAGGGTCCCAATGACGAGAGAACTTTTGCGTGGTCTAGAAATTTGCGAATAAATCCTCGTTGCAAGTATAGTTTCTAAACCTTCAAAAGTCCTTTCATACAAACGTTTTGGTTGTCACAAGTAACAAACCCCTTAAGTAAATTGTTAACCGAAGTATTCAAACCTCGGGTCGTCTTCTCAAAGAACTGCAGGGAAGTGTGTTCTTATTATTGGTTATGGAGATTGTAGAATTGGGGGGGTTCAAGAATGAGGAATGAGTATTTTAATGACAAGTAAATTAAATGGCAATTAAAATAAATAAATAACTGTAGAGCAAACTTTTGGCAAGGTATGAGAAATTGGAGGTCCTATCCTAGCTATCCTTATCAATGATGATGATGGTTGAATCTTAATTCTACTTTGTTAACCTTTACTAATATAAAGGGAGGTCAAGGGATTAATTGGTTTGATCTTCGGATCCTATTTATTTCCTAAGAAAAGATTGGGATTATTGAAGTTCAATTCAACTAACAAAGATAACAATTATCAATCATGTTTGAGTTTGACAACTCCTGAGTTACTGATTTCTTAACCAAAACCAAAAGCGGAAGTAAATCTACTGGAATAAAAATGTCTTCAGAGTAAAAGCAACAATAGCATAAATGGAAGAAATCAATATTAAACTGAAATACCTCAAATAACATTAATAAAAGAGTAATCTGTAACATGAAAGGATTCATAAAGTAACTTGCAAAAGTAAATAAAAGGAATATTGAACCTGATAAAAGAGATAATCCTGAAAGCGAATAAAAATCCTAAATCTAAATCCTAATCCTAAAGAGAGAGGAGAGAACCTCTCTCAAAGCTAAATCTAAATCATGGAAAGTAAAAATTGGTGAGCTCTCTTGAATGTATGCATTCTTCCACTTTATAACCTCCAATCTGTGTTTTCTGTACTTAGATCTGGGCCAAAAGGGCTTCAAAAATCGCTGGGGGCGTATTCTGTAATTTCTGGTGCGTGGCCTCTGTTACGCGTCCGCGTGGGTCACGCGGTCGCGTCATTCAGAGCTTTTCTTGCCACGCGGTCGCGTCAGTCATGCGGCCACGTCATATGTGTTTTGCTTAAGGCGCACGGTCGCGTCAGTCATGCGGCCGCGTCACTGCTTCTTCGCGCTTGGCATGCGATCGCGTCGTCCATGCGATCGCGTGGATGCCAGTTTCTTCAAGGACTCTGTTTTGTACTTTCCTTCCATTTTTGTATGTTTCCTTTCCATCCTTTGAGTTATTCCTGCCTTAGAAGATCTGAAACTACTCAACACACTAATCACGGCATCGAATGGAAATAAAGGTAATTAAAATAATTAATTTTAAAGCATAGGAAACATGTTTTTCACATACATCACATAATAAGGAATGAGAAGTAAAACCATGCAATTAATATGAATAAGTGGGTGAAGGATTGAATAAATCACTCAAATTAAGCACAAAATATATCACAAAATATGGGTTTATCAACCTCCCCACACTTAAACAATAGCATGTCCTCATGCTAAGTCCAAGGTAAAGAGTGAGGTAAGATTAAAGTGGTGGAATGTTATGCAATGCAACCTATTCTAAATGCAACTACCTAAATGAGTCATGCAATTCTAATTTATTCACTCATATATAAAGCTTACATGTAGTTAAATTAATTCACATTCTCAAGGAATCATATATATACATAGCTAACCCTTAAATAATAAAGCACTTTTGCAAATGAGATGGGAAAGAAGAATATTTTACAAACTTGCAAAACAATTAGTAAATTAAGCATAGATATATGTTGATGAGTTATTGAACCCTCACTGGATTTTGTGTTTACTCTCTAGTCACTCAGTGTTTATTGGGTTAATCACTCTATTCTTCTTTTTATTCTTACTTTCTATAACTTTGTTCTTCATCTAACCAATCAACAATTATAGAATATAGTCATACCAAAAATCATGAGGTTTTAAGTAAGGTTGTAATGGGGCCAAGATAAAGGTAAGGGTATATGTATTAAGGCTAAGTGAGCTAATTAAGTGAATCCTTGATTAGTCTAAGATTTCACCTAACATACATACTTTCTAAATTAGAGCTTCTTCACCTCTTTTCCCATTTTTTTCACTTTTGATGTTACATGCTCATGTCTTGATCTTTATTTTTATCCCATGTGCATTGTTTTTATTTTGCATTTTGGGGAATTCTTTTGTATCCCCTTTATTCAAATGCTGAAAAATATTATAATAAATATTTTTTTTAATGCACATGGTAATTTAATTATTTTAATCTCGCATGAGCATGTTTTCCAAAAAAATTTATTTTGATTAATTTTATTTCTTTCAACTTCCTATCCTTTCTTTTTATCATCTATGTTCCCAATAGGTTTCCCCACACTTAAACAATAAACAATTTCTATCTTAAGCTAACCAAAGATTCAACTTGGGATTTTTATTTTGTTTTTCTGCTTAAGGCTAGTAATGTGGTTATTAAAAAAAGGGGGGTATTTAAAGGCTCAAGGGGGCTAACAAAGGTGATGTAAAAGGTAGGCTATTTTTGGGACAAATGGGTTAAAATCAAATAATGGCTTCAATCACTTTCTTGGTATGTATCTATATTCTACAACTGGACATATAGATTAAAACAAAGTAAAGAACATCAGAATAAAAAGAAGCGAAACACACAGGGATGAAATTATGGTTTGAATGCAACCATACAATTAAGCTCAAGACTCACAGGCTGTGTGTTCTCTAACTCAAACATCATATATCATTCATATATGTTATGCAGGTTTAGTTAAAAATTCCCATTATTCTCATAAAAAAATTATTTAGGGTGGCCTTTAAGGTTTTAATGTTTCTCCTTGATGAAATGTTGTTAGTTTAACTACATGATGTAATGCTACATATACAAGGTTTATGGATTTGATTCTGTTATGTTCAAGTTCCTAGCTTACTTCCTTTTTATATTTTCTAATTTAAACTAAGCTATCTTATGCTAAAAAGGGTAAACTATACTAATTAATCCACTAATAAGTTAGAATTGCAAACTAAACTAAAGAACTAAAATATGAACTAAAGTGCAAAATGCAGAAATAGAATGAAAATACATAAAAGTAGCAGTGTATAAGTACTCAGAAAATAAAAATAAAAAATAAAAATAAAGAGAAAAATACAGAAAAATATCCAAAATAAAAGAAAAAGAGTCTGTAGTGGTTCACCAAAATAATACGCCAGAGATGGCAACCTCTCCACACTTAAAATGAAGCATCGTCCCTGATGCTCACTCAAGCAGGGTGTGAAGGGGTGTCATCACTGGAAGGGATGGTAGCTGGGGTCTCTGTGGTGGTGAATGGCTGAGGGTCTGACTGTTGTAGAGGAGCTGCTGACTGGATAGGGATCTCAGGAGCTGCAGCCTCAATCTGATGTGGAACCTCTGCTTGTGGTGCAGCCTGCTCTGTGCCCGCCTGCGGATGGGTCTCCTCCTCGTGCTCATCCGCCTCCTCCTCAGATGGCTCTGATGGTGTGTCAGGCTCGGAGGGGATGTCACCGCCCTGTCGAATTATCAGCTTCAGATGCTCATAGCGTCGCTTGCTGCGACGCTTAGATCTCTCATACCGGCGCCGGTTGCGGCACTCCATCTGATCTAGCTGTCGAAATAAGCGGTGCACGAGGCGATAAACCAGCTTTGAGGCAGGTGGAGGTGCAGTGGTGGTAGCAGGGGCAGCTGTAGAAGAAGAGGGTCCAGCAGATGGTGGGGCTGTCTCATCAGTAGCAGAGAAGGGTGGTGGTCTGTAGCCCAAAGCTAAGAAGTTCCTGCTGTGGGAAATGATCTTCCTGCAGTCCACAGCTGGTGGCCTCTCATCGGCATCCTCCCATGGCACGTCAGCTCGACGGCCCAACTGTGTAACCAGATAGGGAAAGGGAAGAGTGCCTCGGACATGGACCCTGGCCATATAGTGCCGGATAAAGCGTGGCAGGTACAGGTCCTTACCCTCCATCACACACCAAAGGAGGGTGATCATAGCGGCTGGTATCTCAATCTCGTGAGTACTCGGCATAATGTAGTTGCTGAATATCTGATGCCATAGCCGAGCCTCATCGTTCAGGTAAATCCGCTTGATCCCCTTGGGCATGGTGGTGTTTTGACCCATGATCCAAGGAACTGTCGGGTCAAGGGCGATCCTCGCCTTTACTGCATCCCAGTCAAATCGCATAAAGCGTATATCCTCCTCAGCTTTCTGATAACCATCTGTCTGATCAGTCTTAGGCAGCAGTTTCAGAACATCTTCTATCGCCTCCTCAGTAACCAGAATCTGCTTCCCTTTGAGGTTCACTACATCCATGGAAGTTTTGAAGTAGTTGCAGTAGAATTTCCTAACCCAAGATGCATTGACCTTTGTCAGATTTCTCTCCAGAAAGAACCAGCCTCTTTGTTTGATTTGATCAGAGGTGTACTGCTGGAGTTTTTCTGGGATCTTCAAAGTTCTCTCCAGGCATAGGTTCCTGGAGGTTGCAAACCACGGATACTTAAGCTCACAGTATTGGTTTGCAAATTTAATTGGATCAGTGGCGGGAAGTAGCTGGTCGGCCTTCTCCTGTGGGGTGAAGTTTTTCTCCCGCTAGGAGGCATCATGCATGAGATCTATGATAGACAAAGATGATTCTCCTCTTTTACGTTTGCCAGTGGTAGCCTTTCCTTTTCCCTTTCTCTGGGAATCTGACATCCTGAAAAATAGAAAACCAGGATATAATAAAAATAGAAAAACAAATAGGCAAATAGTCAAAAGAAACACAAAGTGGCAAAGGAGAATTAGAATGAGGTAAATGAGTTAAGTGAATGTGCATTAAGGATTGTATAGGAGTGAAAAGTTTGAAAGGAAGAATTCACAATCCAAAATGTAATAGAAGGCATGTTAAGTAGGAAAAATTATCAGTATGCCATGGTTAGAAAGTTAAAAGAAAGTGAAAAACCAGAAAAGAGATTTTAAATGGTGAGTTTGGTTAGAATTGAAAAAGAGTGTCAGAAAATTAGAATTAGTGAGTTAGTGAAAAATGGGTTAAGGTAAGTGGCATAAGGATAAGTTTTTAAGTAACAAGCATTCATAATTAGAAGCGATAAGTAACTCAAAACCAAACAAGGAAAACAAGTGGATGATGATTCAGATAGATATAGAAATAACAAAAAATATAATCAAACATCAAAATTGCAATTTAGAACCAGGAGATCAAAGAAAATAAAAATGCGTGCCTAAGCATTCATGAATTGGTTTGGTGAAATATAAGGAAAGCACAGTTGAAAATGCCAAAACCAAGACATGAAGGGAAATATTTTACAGAAATTTGGGCAGCATTCCGGCTAAAATTGGACTGTCCCAGAAAATAAACAGCACAGAATAGTTCATATGAATAAAAAATAAAGCTGCAATTACATATAAAGAGTATGATCATGAAAAGTCAGAGTAAAGAGCAGCATGAAATAAGAAATTACAGCATATGAACTAACATCATAGCAGCAGCAGGATTGCGAAAACATAAAGCAATAAACACGAACGGTGCAATTAAACAGACCTAAATCCACTAACCACATCCTAGGCTACCTAACAACCTAAAATCCACTACAGCATGCATATCTAACTAGCCTAAAATATGAACATAAACAGAAAAATATGAACTAACGACGGATAGATAAAAGGGTGACATTTTGCGGAACTTGGAAGGCCATAGAATGAGAGTGGGCAGAAAGGTGGCTGGCGGTGGTGGTGACGGCGTTTGGCGCGGTGGCTGGCGGTGGTGGGGACGGCGGCACGGCTGTTCGGGGCAGGGGGAAAAAAGGGTAATGGGGGATAGGGGGATAGGGGAAGGGGTGGTGGTGCTGGTGGATGGGGGGCGCGGCTGGGACGGGCGGCGGCGGTGGGTGGTGGTGCGCGGAGGAGCAGTGGCAGAGAGGGGGGAAAGAGGAAGAAAGAAGAAGAAAGAAGGGGAGGGAGGAAGGGGGAAAGGTCGGCGGTGTCTGTGAGGTCGGCGGCGTCTGGCGGTGGCGGTGGTGGTGACTGGGTGGTGGTGGTTGGATTGGAGAAGAGAGAAGGGAGGGGAGGGGGTTCAGGGGGGGCGTGATAATAGGGTTTCGCGTGACCTGGGGGGTTATAATTTGAATCCACGCGGTTGCGTGGGGTACGCGGTCGCGTGGTTGGAGCGAAAAAGGTGGTTGACGCGATCGCGTGGGTCGCGCGATCGCATGGAAGGGGTAAAAGGGGGTATGACGCGATCGCCTGGGGCATGCGATCGCGTCGCTGGAATTTGTGCTAAACGCACGAATCTAGCGTCGTTCCAGCCCAACTCTCTGTCTCCTTTTGGGATTTGTGCAATCCATGCGACGCGATCGCGTCGCTCACGCAGTCGCGTGGGATTGGTTGTGTGCATGTGACGCGATTGCATGGGGCATGCGATCGCATGGGCCATTTTGTGCTAGACGCACAATGGCCGCACGATTCCAGCCCAACTTTTTGGACGTTGGATCCTTATGCCGATTTTCATATCACGCGGCCGCGTGGGTGACGCGATCGCGTGGGTAGTGTTTTTTGCAATATGACGCGATCGCATGAGTGATGCGGTCGCGTCGCGCACCTCTTTTTTTTATATGCATGAAAAATGCATAATGCAATGATTAATATGAGTGAGATGCAAAATTCCAGGTTCAATATAATATAATAAAATGAAACTTGAAAAAAAATAAAACTAAATAAAATTTAAAAAGAAACGATCATACCATGGTGGGTTGCCTCCCACCTAGCACTTTTAGTTAAAGTCCTTAAGTTGGACATTGGAGGAGCTTCCTGTTATGGCGGCTTATGCTTAAATTCATCCAAAAATCTCCACCAATGCTTGGAATGCCAATAGCCTCCGGGGTCCCAAACTAGGCATGTAAAGCTTCTGAGCAGCTTCAAACAGATTGTCAAGCTCCCGGGGTGACGAATGTCAGAATAGAATCCATGATCCCAAGCCTTGCGTTTAAATCTGCCTCTGTCTTGATCTATATTTTTCCATCCGGGCGGTTTAGAAAGTAGATTCTCACCATTTTGACGAGAGAACTTTTGTGTGGTCTAGAAATTTGCGGATAAATCCTCGTTGCAAGTATAGTTTCTAAACCTTCAAAAGTCCTTTCATACAAACGTTTTGGTTGTCACAAGTAACAAACCCCTTAAGTAAATTGTTAACCGAAGTATTCAAACCTCGGGTCGTCTTCTCAAGGAACTGCAGGGAAGTGTGTTCTTATTATTGGTTATGGAGATTGTAGAATTGAGGGGGGGTTCAAGAATGAGGAATGAGTAATTTAATGACAAGTAAATTAAATGGCAATTAAAATAAATAAATAAATAACTGTAGAGTAAACTTTTGGCAAGGTATGAGAAATTGGAGGTCCTATCCTAGCTATCCTTAACAATGATGATGATGGTTGAATCTTAATTCCACTTTGTTAACCTTTACTAATATAAAGGGAGGTCAAGGGATTAATTGGTTTGATCTTCGGATCCTATTTATTTCCTAAGAAAAGATTGGGATTATTGAAGTTCAATTCAACTAACAAAGATAACAATTATCAATCATGTTTGAGTTTGACAACTCCTGAGTTACTGATTTCTTAACCAAAACCAAAAGGGGAAGTAAATCTACTGGAATAAAAATGTCTTCAGAGTAAAAGCAACAATAGCATAAATGAAAGAAATCAATATTAAACTAAAATACCTCAAATAACATTAATAAAAGAGTAATATGTAACATGAAAGGATTCATAAAGTAACTTGCAAAAGTAAATAAAAGGAATATTGAACCTGATAAAAGAGATAATCCTGAAAGCGAATAAAAATCCTAAATCTAAATCCTAATCCTAAAGAGAGAGGAGAGAACCTCTCTCAAAGCTAAATCTAAATCATGGAAAGTAAAAATTGGCGAGCTCTCTTGAATGTATGCATTCCTCCACTTTATAACCTCCAATCTGTGTTTTCTGTACTTGGATCTGGGCCAAAAGGGCTTCAAAAATCGATGGGGGCGTATTCTGTAATTTCTGGTGCATGGCCTCTGTCACGCGTCCGTGTGGGTCACGCGGTCGCGTCATTCGAAGCTTTTCTTTTCACGCGGTCGCGTCGGTCATGCGGCCGCGTCACTGCTTCTTCGCGCTTGGCATGCGATCGCGTCGTCCATGCGATCGCGTGGATGCCAGTTTCTTCAAGGACTCCGTTTTGTGCTTTCCTTCCATTTTTGTATGTTTCCTTTCCATCCTTTGAGTCATTCCTGCCTTAGAAGATCTGAAACTACTCAACACACTAATCACGGCATCGAATGGAAATAAAGGTAATTAAAATAATTAATTTTAAAGCATAGGAAACATGTTTTTCACATGCATCACATAATAAGGAAGGAGAAGTAAAACCATGCAATTAATATGAATAAGTGGGTGAAGGATTGAATAAATCACTCAAATTAAGCACAAAATATATCACAAAATATGGGTTTATCACCCAACTAAACAATCTCTCAACCATTTCGAATATCAAATCCTTTGCTCTTGAATCAAACCAATAATTACTAATGAATCAAAGCAATATTTTTCTCAAACTCTTTTCAACAGTTTTAAATCTAGGTCACCCCGTAATATAATTGTATAACTCAAATTTTGAATACAGAATCCTTTGCTCAATATGAGTAAGTGTACAAACTAGGTCTTTTCCAACAAAGAATTATTTCTCAATTCAACAATCCAACCAAGACATTGACAAAACCATAGTTTCCAGCATCAATTACAGCCTCAATTCAAACTCAGTTTATATTTTCGATTCAACAAGCAATACCAAATCTATCACCATTCACAACCACAACTCAACAAATATTTATTATAACCAGCTAATAATCAGAATTTTCAGCATTCCTAAACAACAAGAAATCAAACACTTATTCATCAAATTCAGTCATAATTACAATTCAAACTTATCATTCAGTCATTCCAAACAATCATAAATTATTTACAAATACCCACTAGACTTCCATGGCATTCATAATTTAAACAGTTAATTTCAAAATAAAACCCCCTACCTCGATGTCGCAATTAAAAGAAACCGGAGGCAGGATTACCACGAGGCACCTGGCTGGACCACTACTAGCTACGTAACAGTTTCAGTCAAGATAACAGTGGCGTTAGCTCCCATAATAGTGATCATGGTTGTAATGAAACAAAGATTTCAAATTCAATAGAATCAAAAGCAGAAACGGCTCTGAAAATTTAAAACAGAGCACAGGCCAAGGTTGAATTAAAACAAGAACAAGCAGATTAATAAGATATTGGCAGAATAGGGCATGTAATGTAACATCCCGTTATGCTAAGCCTTACCTCACGCCGTAATGCGAAGGATAACAAAGTGTCACGACAGTTTTAAGGCTCATAGAATATTATATATAGAAAGAAATAGTAATACTAGAAGCCCGATGAAGGAATAAAAGGTCAAAGTGCATAAAGAGGATTTACGAAACACGAAGTGTTCACACACGATAACTAAACGCATAGGAACGAACAGAACAAGACATAATATATATATATATATATCTTGTAGATAGCTCCAGGATACACAAGGTAATAATTAAAATAAACAAGATATATATAAGTATGATGTACAAAAGGGGACTAGTCACGGCCTACGGAGTTTAGGGTGGCTAGTCAAACTGAATGCAATAGAGTTTTGAAGTTTAAAACAGCAACACCCTATCTCTCAAAGATTTTCAGAAATAAAGCCTTTAAGGCAATAAAGTTAAATATACAAAAGGTGAGAGAATAACTACAACAAAAGTAAAGTGAAATAAAACATTAGAAAAATCATCCTCCGCTATGTCACCATATCCACAAACTCACCGTGGAAGGTTGCGACCTGCATCTGAAAAACAACAACAATATATGGTATGAGAACCGGAAGTTCTTAGTATGGTAACAGTGCCCAATATATAAGATGTAAGGTTCCGGGATGCCAAAGGCAATGCTAGAACTTCACATTGATACTGATATTCAAGCTTAAAACAAAAGAAATAACTTAAACCATAAACTATAAACACGGTTATCTAAACTTAGGGATTTTCTAACTAAAACTAGTTACACTGCTGTATCCCGCAGCCTTCGCCAACCTAACCTCTGTGCGATCCCATCTCCACCGCCTACCTGACCTCTTCAGCACCAGACAATCACAAGTAATGCAAACAAGTAAAGCACAAGTAATATACATATAAAGCATGTAAACAAATAGCAAGTAGGCATGTGATTCATTTAAGCATAACTGAAGTTAAGCAAAGCAAACAAGCATAAAGAAGATGCATATGATGAATGTCTGTCCTATTGGCTGTGATATCACATATCGGTTATAGTGTCAAACCCGACACAAAATCCGGTCGGTAACTCCCGGATTAGTCTCTCTGTTGCACATACACAGGAGGGATAATTCTGTGGGATGAGTGCCCTGCCACCTTCCTCTGGATGTCGCATGATTCCGTGGGTTAGTGCCCTACCACCTTGCAACCAGAGAGAAAACGCATACTCAGAAGAAATAATTCAGAGGGATGAGTGTCCTACCACCTTCTCCATGAGAGCGAAACGTGAGTAGGAAGCCCAGCTTCAAACCTCACATCTCAGTGTAGGCGGGAGACTGCCACAGCTCCTACGCCGGCACCGCTGCCTCAACAAGTGGGAGATTTCCACAGTCCTTGCCCGAGGAGCATAGCAAATCACCAAAACAAGGCATGTCATAATCACATATTCAACCTCATCAACTATAAGCATTCTTTTTCAAGTTCCAATCTCATCATCCATCATCGAATTCCAAGTTCCTCAAATACGACAAAATCGTTCTAAATCTCAAAGTCTCGTCCAAAAAAATACCTCACCACACTACATTCACTAATCTCATCCACAAACCTTCCAAATCCTAAGTCACCGGCCTTAAAATTCTTGTAGGATTTCACTAAAATAAATCAGTAACTCATCTTTAATAATATTAGAACCTAATTGCTTGATAGTACTCTTAAACAACATTTGAAAGAAGTTTATAAATTTAGAGAACCTTCAAAAACGAAGAAAAATTATTTTTTAGCAAAACAGGATCAATGCGTATGCATGCACCATGTTTGCGTGCTCATAATTAAAATTTTGCAAGGCCTATGCGTACGCATGCACCAGGTATGCGTACGCATACATATAATTTTGTTTATTTTGCATACGAATACAAGAGTTTGCGTACGCATAGGTACTAAATAGAATGGTACGCTCGCATATGGGGGTTCGCGTACGCATACCCCTCCAGACTTGCAGAATTTTGTAAAGTTGCAGAAATCAGTTTTAAACACCAAACTTTAAACGTTCATAACTTCCTCTACAGAAATCCATTTTCATTAAGCTTTATATCAATATAAAGATATTTAGATAAACTTTAAATTAAGACAAATTTCAATCAATTTCAAAAATTGAGGCTCAAGTTATAATCCGTCAAAGTTCACCAAAAATTTGTTTTTACAAAAAATTTGCTAGGTTCTCAAAACTTCCAAAATTCACAACCAAACCAAATCAAAACATACCCAATCCATCACAAAACACTACCACACACTACACTTTACCATTCCATTGTACTTTCATTACTTTCACACTTAATTCATTCAACCCTTCCTCCATAATTCAACACAAATCTATAATTCCAATTCAGTACTTCTAAACCAATAATTCGCACAATCTAATTTCTCATATACACCCTTCATCAATTTATAACATCATCACATCACAATCATTATATCACAAGTATCATCCACCCAATCACTACTCATTTCATCATCTACATTCAATACCCAACATCAATAATTCCCATTATACTTCATCAAAATCGTCATACATCATCAATCCAATAAATTTCAACAACCAATTCAATCATATCCTAAGGTCCACTAGCCTAATTTTCCAAAAATATTACATATTACATAAAGAAAACCAAAACCATACTTTTGCCGATTACCAAAATACACCAAACACCAAACGAAGCCACCAAGCTCGATCCAAAGCCTTAAACCAACTCTAACAAACACCAAAACTCAATCTAACATTGCATAACATACAAACATCAAACCTAGGGCTAACTCAAAACATCAAACCATAAGAGTTTGAAGAGACTTACCTTACCCAACAATATTAGGGCAAAACCCAACAATATTCCAATGCTAGATCACTCCTAACAAACAAAATCACAAAATCTACTCAATAAATAAAACCAAAATTACGGAATTGTTAGGGCTGAAAACTGAAGCATGGATTTCAAAAATCTTACTGCTTTGTTTAGATAGAAATGAAGAACTCGACGAGAGCTTCACATGGTCATAAACGGCTCGTCAATTGCAGCTCCATAGCTCAAGTTATGGCCACTGGAAGTTGACTGTGAATATTGACCAATCCTTTTGCTCTCTTCTCTCTCAAAGCTGCACCCCCTTCTTCAAATTAGGGTGAAAATGAGCTAAATGCTCATTAAATGGTCATATATATGTTGGGCTTTGGGTCCGGTTTGGATCCGGTCCAACCGGTTAGCATTTTTTGTCTGTTTGGCCTACTTTGGGCCAAAACCTTTAAGATTAGTGTCCGGTTTTACATTCTAAATTATTTTTGTCCTTTTAAAACAATAAATTTAATTTTCAAAATCTTATTTTTCTCAAAATACGTGGTACCGGACAGACTAGAACCGGTACTGCCGGCTTAAACACCGGTACGCATTTTTATAAAAAATTTTTGCAAAAGATACATTTTTCAACTTAGAAAAATTCATTGAAATCAAATTTTACCTTTTTATTTTCAAGATATCATTTCTATATTTTCGAACCTATTTCAGAAAATTAAATTATTATTTTATTAAAGCGGTTAAGCCGGTTCTTACATTCTCCCCTCCTAAATAGGAATTTTGTCTCCAAAATTCGAATCGCATGATATATCCTCCACGAAGCGTTCTACTATCAACGTTGTCAACCCAAACAAGTCATCAAAGCATCTCATCTTCCGCCGTCCTACCCCGTGTCGACGTTCCCTGTCACCTTCTGCTGCTTCACTTTGATTATCGTCATTAAGAATTCAAAATTTTTTCCTTAAACCAAATACCAATTTTTGTAATATTTTTCAAAACCTTCAAAACAAGTTCAATCTAACCAGTTCAATGTCAAGGCTTTCTCAAAAACTCAAAAATCATTTACTCATAGATCAATCACTTTAAATCATGATTTTTTTGAATTTATTAAAGTCCTTAAATCATAATTTTTCAATTTGAATCCCTTTTCGATAAGTTAAATTAAAAACCAAACTCACAAACCAACAAAATCATAAAATAGATTTCACTTTTTCTTTAAACCATATCATTTAAACCAAAGGTTCCAAACCAAATTTCAAAATCATTCTAAACTTTAAAACTTTTTCAACATGATTTAAGGCCATACCGATTAGAAATTGGAAATCCTAATTAAAATCACAAAAGCATCATCCTCATTCTGTAGCTGCATCAGTCGGCACTTCTCTTGCCGCCAGGGCTGGACCACACCCATCAACTGATATGCCGCAACTCCACAAACTGGTTTTCCAGAACATGTTGAACTCGAAACGCATAGGCCAGGTTAATCATCCTCGCTATCTCTCTGTTAACGTGATTGACCTAGTCCACGAGTTACTATTCGGGGTCTCTTCTACACCAAACAATCGATATCGAGGTGATCAGTCTCAATATCTCAAGCCTAGTGCTTCAGTTATCCCAAAAAGCACTCACAAACAAGCATGCTATGCATATCAAGCAGATAACCTAAATAGCATGAAATAAAATTTGACCCAGAGTATGCAATGAAGCACAATCGGTCCATCCCTCAGGTACACGAGGACGAACCACTCTGATACCATAAATGTAACACCCTGTTACCCTAAGCCTTACTTCGCGCTATAAAGCAAAGGATAACAAAGTGTCACGACAGTTCTAAGGCTCATATAATATTATATATATATATATATATATATATATATATATATATATATATATATATAGAGAGAGAGAGAAAGAAATAGTAATACTAGAAGCCCGATGAAGGAATAAAAGGTCAAAGTGCATAAAGCGGAATTACAAAACACGAAGCGTTCACACACGATAAATAAATGCATAGGAACGAACAGAACAAGACATAATATATATATATATATAGGGGTGTTCAAATCCAAACCGATCCAAAAAAATTGCGAAACCGGACCGATCCAAACCAAAAACCAAATTAAACCGCTCTATTTTGGATATTTTTTGGATTTTGGATCGTTTTTATTGCGATTCGGTTCGGTTTTCGGTTCCACTCTTCACAACGAAACCGAACCGAACCGAACCGAACCGCATGTATTACAAATAATAATAATAATAATAATAATAATAATAATAATAATAATAATAATAATAATAATAATAATAATAATATAAGAGTTAAGACCCTTACCGTAGCACACTAGCGTAGTAGCGCCGCTTCCCCAAAGGTTTGAAACCCTAATCTAAAGAAAGAAACCCCTCTGCCGTCTCTTAGTCTTCATTCTTCACTCTCACCATCACAGCATCACTCACTCTCACCATCACAGCATCACTCACTCTCAGTCACACGCCGATGCCATCCGTCGCTCCTCTTCTGAATGATGCCCTTCGTCGCCTCCTCTTCACGGTGACGCTACTATCGCCTCCTCTCCTCGGTGACGCCGCTGCCGCCTTCTCCCCTCGGTGGCATCGCTGCCGCCTCTTCTTCAAGGTATATTTTTACTTTCCTTTGTTTTGTTCTGTTGTTTTAAAATTTTGTTTAATTTTAATTTTTACTTGTTAATCTGTGTTAAACTGTGTTAAATTGTTCAAGGTATAATTTACTTGCTTTAATTTTTACTTGTTAAACTGTTTTAATTTTATTTTGTTCTTGTTGTACTGTTATTCATGTTACTAAACTTTGTTAAACTCTGTATTAAATTAAGTATTTTGTTCTTGTTGATTGAAATTGAATTCTATTTTTTTATCTTCTGCAGATTTTATATTTGTTCGGTTGATTTTAGCTCTCAATTTGAAGGTCAACAATGTCAGATTCATATCCTGAGGTAATTTTTTTAGTGTGTAATGTGTATGTTGGTAACAACTCAATATAGGAGGTAGAGTGCTTAATCAATATAGGAGCTCTCTTACTCCAAAAACTGTTAGAAGCTTTGATTTGTGCACAAAATTGGTTTCGATCCAATTCATTGCCAATTGACCTTGAGAAGTCTTTTGAAGAATTTGAAAAACTTGAGAAAGGTCATGTTCATTAATATTATGTTTTATTTTATCTTCACATAGTGATTAACTTTACTATTTGATAATATGTTTAACTTACTAATATTCATTTTATTACATTTTATTGTAGAACTTGAGCCAATTCCTCAACTAATAGATGAAGAAGACTCTGGTGATGAATCTGATTAGTGATCAGTGCTTCAACTCTCAGTTTGGAGTTTTTTATGTTATGTTTTTATTAAGACCTTGCTATGTTATTTGATTTTGTGTTGTTGAGACTTGTTTAGTTGTTTTGATGCAGAAGAATTATTATTTTAGCAAGACTTGTTGAATATGTTGGATTGTTGGATAATTGGACATGTTGGTTTATAATGTTCTATGCGATTTTTGTTTTATTATTATGTTGGATTGTGTTTTATTATTATGATGGATTTTTAATTGTTTGACAGGTTATAAACTGTATAAATTAAGTTATTATTTTGTATTTAAAAAATCGCAGATCCAAACCGATCCAAACCGCTTGTAATCGGATCGGATCGGATCGGATTTCCAAAAAAAGTTCATCCAATCCAAACCGCACCGCACATAAATTAAGCGTTCGGATCGGATGACTTTTTCCTTCAAAACCGAACCAAACCGCACCGCGAACATCCATATATATATATATAACCTTGTAGATAGCTCCAGGATACACAAGGTGATAATTAAAATAAACAAGATATATATAAGTATGATGTACAAAAGGGGACTAGTCGCGGCCTGCGAGTTTAGGCTGGCTAGTCAAATTGAATGCAACAGAGTTTTGAAGTTTAAAACAGCAACAACCTATCTCTCAAAGCTTTTCAGAAATAAAGCCTCTAAGGTAATAAAGTTAAATATACAAAAAGTGAGAGAATAACTACAACAAAAGTAAGGTGAAATAAAACATAAGAAAGATCATCCTCCGCTCTGTCACCATATCCGCAAACTTACCATGGTGGGTTGTGACCTACATCTGAAAAATAACAACAATATATGGTATAAGAACCAGAGGTTCTCAGTATGGTAACAGTGCCCAATATATAAGATGTAAGGTTCCGGGATGCCAAAGGCAATCCTAGAACTTCACATCGATACCGATATTCAAGCTTAAAACAAAAGAAATAATGTAAACCATAAACCATAAACAGGGTTATCTAAACTTAGGGGTTTTCTAACTAAAACTAGTAACACCGTTGTATTCCACAGCCTTCGCCAACCTAACCTTCGTGCGATCCCATCGCCACCGCCTACCTGACTTCCTCAGCACCAGACAATCACAAGTAATGCAGACAAGTAAAGCACAAGTAATATACATATACAACATGTAAACAAATAACAATTAGCCATGTGATTCATTTAGGCATAACTGAAGTTAAACAAAGCAAATAAGCATAAAGAAGATGCATATGATGAATGTCTGTCCTATTGGCTGTGATATCACATGTCGGTTATAGTGCCAAACCCAATGCAAAATCCGGTCGGCAACTCCCGGATTAGTCTCTCTGCTGCGCATACTCAGGAGGAATGATTCCGTGGAATGAGTGCCCTACCACCTTCTCCTTTCAGAGGGAAATGTTTCGAGGGAGAGTGCCCTACCACTTTCCTCTGGATGCCGCATGATTCCGTGGGTTAGTGCCTTACCACCTTACAACCAGAGAGAAAACGCATACTCAGGAGGAGTAATTCTGAGGGATGAGTACCCTACCACCTTCTCCATGAGAGCGAAACGTGAGTAGGAAACCCAGCTTCAAATCTCATATCTCAGCGTAAGCGGGAGACCACCACAGCCCCTACGCCGGCACCGCTGCCTCAACAAGGGGGAGACTGCCATAGCCTTTGCCCGAAGAACATAGCAAATCACCAAAACAAGGCATGTCACAATCACATATTTAACCTCATCAACCATAAGCATTCTTTTTCAAGTTCCAATCTCATCATCCATCATCAAATCCCAAGTTCCTCAAATACGACAAAATCATTTTAAATCTCAATGTCTCGTAAAAAAAATACCTCACCGCACTACATTCACTAATCTCATCCACAAACCTTCCAAATCCGAAGTCACCAACCCTAAAATTCATGTAAGATTTCACTAAAATAAATCACTAACTCATCTTTAATAATATTAGAACCTAATTGCTAGATAGTACTCTTAAACAGCATTTGAAAGAAGTTTATAAAGTTAGAGAACCTTTGAAAATGAAGAAAAATTATTTTTCATCACATCACAATCATTATATCACAAGTATCATCCACCCAATCACTACTCATTTCATCATCTATATTCAATACCCAACATCAATAATTCCCATCATACTTCATCAAACTCGCCATACATCATCAATCCAATAAATTTCAACAACCAATTCAATCCTATCCTGAGGTCCACTAGCCTAAGTTTCCAGAAACATTACATATTACATAAAAAAAACTAAAATCATACCTTGGCCGATTACCAAAATGCACCAAACACCAAAACGAAGCCACCAAACTCAATCCAAAGCCTTAAACTAACTCCAACAAACACCAAAACTCAATCTAACATCACATAACATACAAACATCAAACCTAGGGCTAACTTAAAACATAAAAAAAACAAGAGTTTGAAGAGACTTACCTTATCCAACAAGTTTAGGAGCAAAACCCAATAATATTCCAATGCTAGATCACCTCTAAACAAACAAAATCACAAAATCTACTCAAGAACTAAAACCAAAATTGTAGAATTGTTAGGGCTGGAAACTGAAGTATGGATTTTGAAAATTTTACCACTTTGTTTAGATAGAAATGAAGAGCTCAACGAGAGCTTCGCGTAGTCGCAAACGGCTCGTCAATCGGAGCTCCATGGCTCAAGTTATGGTCACCGGAAGTTGATTGTGAATAGTGACCAACCCTTTTGCTCTCTTCTCTCTCAAAGCTGCGCCACCTTCTTCAAATTAGGGTGAAAATGAGCTGAATGCTCATTAAATGGTCTTATGTATGTTGGGTCTTGTGCCCAGTTTAGGTCCGATCCAACAGATTAGGGTTTTTGGTCTGTTTGGCCTACTTTGAGCCAAAACCTTTAAGATTAGTGCCTGATTTTATATTCGAATTATTTTTGTCCTTTCAAAACAATAAATTCTATTTTCAAAATATTATTTTTCCCAAAATATGCAGTACCAGACAGACTAGAGCTGGTACTGCCGGCTTAAGCACCGGTACGCATTTTTATAAAAATTTTTCGCAAAAGATACATTTTCCAACTTAGAAAAATTCATTAAAATCAAATTTCACATTTTTATTTTCAAAATATCATTTCTATATTTTTGAACCTATTTTAGACAATTAAATTATTATTTTATTAAAGCGGTTAAGCCGGTTCTTATATGTAACTCGAGCAGAAATAAGGGAAAAAGCTAACCCAGAATAGTGGATGTTGAACCTAATTGGAATGGGAACATGGAAGAAACGATTCCCAGCAATTCTCTGTGGTGGTTCCGGCAGCAGCAACACCCCGTTAGTGGCTCCGATTCTCAATAACTCCAACAATCGAAAGAAGGAAGACTAGACGTAGAAACTACAGTGTCTGTGACAGCTCCAACTCGACGGCAGCAGCGGTGCCATCCCCTTCTTCTTGCGTGCAGTGGCAACAGTGATGGCTAGGATTTGGCGGTGGCGGTAACTCTAGCGATGGCGACGACAGTGGTGCGCGACAGCGGCGACAGTAGCAGCGCTGCCTCCCTCTCTCAACAACGTTCTTCTCTCCGTCAGCCTTCCTCCATCCATGAGCTTCTCTCAGCTGGAAAGAACGACAGTAACACGAGCTTCAGTGGCGTCCCCATCATCGGTAGCGGCGGCGACTGGGGCGACGATGGATCCGACGGCTGCGTGGTGACGAGTTTGACAACAATGGCAAGAGGAGAGCTTGGTGAATCAGAGATTGAAATCGATGGCGCACAGTGAAAGGATGCTCAACGGGTCGGCGATGGCGGCATCCCTTTTCACCGGCGACGCCCTTTTCCCTCTCATCTTCTTCTTCTTCCTCGCGGTGCACAGCTGATGAATGGATTTTTGATGGTTTAGAATTTCACAAATGAATTCTCGTTGCAAGTATAGTTCCTAAACCAAACAATAATCCTTTCATACAAAAGATTGTTTGTCACAAGTAACAAACCCCTAAAATTAATAACCGAAGTATTCAAACCTCGGGTCGTTCTCCCTAGGAATTGTAATGAAGTGTTTTGTTATTGGTTGTGAGTTATTTTTGGGGTTTTAATAAGAAACATGAAAGATAAATGGCAAGAAAGTAAACTAAGGCCTAAAAAGGTCTTGGCAAGGGTTGGTGGTCAAGGATCTCTATCCTAATCACTAACCACAATATGAGAATTGGCAAGGATTAATCTCATTAAATCATCCTCTAACTAGTAGTAAAGGAAAGTCAAATGAGCTATGTCAATCCTAGTCCATAAGTCCTAACTCTCCACTAATTCAATTAGTGAGAACTAGAGTCAATAGATCCCAATCATCAATTACTTGGACATTAGTAACTCAAGAGTTCCTAAGTTACCTTTCCAAGCCAAGAACATAAAACTCTACTCTAAAATCCAACCAAGCATTTGATGAACAGATTTTTGACGGTTTAGAATTTCACAAATAAAATCTCGTTGAAGTATAGTCTCTAAACCAACAATAATCCTTTCATGCAAAAATTTGTTTGTCACAAGTACAAATCCCTAAAATCTATAAACCGAAGTATTTAAACCTCGGGTCGTCTCTCAAAGGACTTGCAGGGTAGTGTTCTTGTTATTGGTTATGGACTTGTTTATTTTGGGGTTTTGGATGAGGAATGTGAATAGTAAATGGTAGGAAAACTTTATTCACAAAATGGTCTTGGCAAGGTTTGGTTGTCAAGGGTCTTCATCATTATCACTAGCCACAAGTATGGTAGTTGCAAGGATTAATCCCACTTAGTCATCCTTAAATCGATTAACAAAGGAAAGTCAAGTGAGTTATACCAATCCTAGTCCATAAGTCCTAGCTTTCCACTAATTGGATTAATGAAGGCTAGAGTTAATGGCTATCAACTATCAATCAATTGGACACTAGTGACTCAAGAAATCCTAAGTTACCTTCTCAAGCCAAGAACATAAAATTCTAGTCTAACATTCTTCCAAGCATTTAATCAAACACTTGGAAGGCACAAAAGAAAAGTATAGTCAATCACAACAAGAATGAATTATAACTACAATTGAATGTAAAGAATTAACAACAACAATCAAGGAAATCACAATTATCATGAATTACCTCAAATTGCATTATTGAAAGAAAATAGAGAGAACAAGAGTATCTCAATTACAAAACCTAGAAACAAAATAAGAGAAATTACAACAAGAGAATAGGGATAGAGAGAAGGACCAAAGTGTGGCAATCATCAATTGAAGGTAGAAGTAGAAGGAGACTTGAATTAAACCTAGAACTATGAGATCCTAATCTAACCCTAATTCCTAATCCTAATTCTAGAGAGAAGGGAGAGCTTCTCTCTCTAACTCTAACTATTTCTAAAACTAAACTATGACTAATGATTAAAGTATATTGATCCCCCTTCAATCCTTGGCTTAAATAGCATCAGAAATGAGTTGGATTGGGCCCACAAGGCTTCTAAAATCGCTGGCCACGTGTTGCATTAAGTGAGTCATGTGCCACCAACGGCGCGTCCGCATACTGTGCGCGTGCGCGCCTCTATGCGCGATGTAACTATGGCAAATCTTATATCGTTTCGAAGCCCCAGATGTTAGCTTTCCAACCCAACTGAAACCGCATCATTTGGACCTCTGTAGCTCAAGTTATGGTCAATTAAGTGCGAAGAGGTCAGGCTTGACAGCTTTTTGGTTCCATCATTTCTTCATGAGTTCTCAAACTTTACATGCTTTTTCTTCATTCTCTTAATCCAATCTTTGCCTCCTAAATCTGAAATCACTTAACAAACATATCAAGGCATCTAATAGAATCAAGGTGAATTAAATTTAGCTATTTTAAGTCCTAAAAAGCATGTTTTCACTCTTAAGCACAATTAAGGGAGAAGTTATAAAACCATGCTATTTCATTGAATAAATGTGGGTAAAATTTGATAAAATCCCCAAAAATCAATACAAGATAAACCCTACAAATGGGGTTTGTCAACAGCCTTTCTCTTTTCTCTCTCTACGTTTCTCTCCTTTTGATTTCTTTTCTTTTCTTTCCTTTTGGTTTGTTGAAGCAGTGTGTCATGTGTATATATGGGGAGAGGGGTTGGGAGTGGGTGAGTGAGAAGGAAGTGGGCGTGGCTGCTGAGGCGTGAACATGTGTGGGGGATGTACGTGTGTGTATTTTAGAAATTGGGGTTAGGATTAGTGAATTAGGAATTAGAGTTTAGAATTCGAAATTTAAGGTTTGAGTAAAGTTCTAATTTGAAACCAAATTTAATCAGTATAATTAATTTTAAGAATGCTATTTTATTTTTTTAAATTATAAATTATTTTTAATTAAATACTTCTAATTTAAAATTATAGATAAATAAATAAAATCTTCTTTTAGTTCATAGTATTAATAAAAACTTTTAATTATTTAATTCAAATTGTATATAAACGCTCTTTTATTTTCCAATTATTTAAACTTTTAATTTTAATTAAATACGAACCTAAATCATTAATTTTAATTAATAAAAAATATCTAATTATCATTGAAATTTATATAAATCCGAATTAATTTAAAACTCGAAATCTTATAACTTTGATTTATTTACTTTTTAATAAAAGCAACTTTCTAAAAATAAAACTATATATAAACATAAATAATTCATTATTTATTTTCTAAAATCTAGGATCTTGCATTCTCCCGCTACTTTCATCACCTTCTCTCTTTAATTACTGTCCTTCGTCATCATTTTGTCCTCTTTCTCTTTCACCCACCTTTACCTTGAGTTCGACAATAGCTGCTGCTAGATCTGCCTTTGCCTTATCATGCCCTTTCTTTTTTGTCTCTATTTTTATTGTAGTATTCATGCTCCTTCGTTGCCTCTCTCTTTTCCTTGTCTTTTTGTCTCTTCGAGCTTGACTACTATATTTATTGAATTTTTCTTTGCCACTACTATAGTACCGTTGCATATACCTATATCTTGGCCACCTTTCTGTTGCTCCATCACCTCTTTTTTCTATTTGGCTCTCTCGCCCCTTTTCTCTTAAACAACTTTTGTTAGAATAATTTTAAACTAAAAAATTAATTATTTTTGTTGTGGTTGTTATGGAGGGGAGAATGATGTTGATAACAAAGTGGTGGCATTGGAGAGGAGGTTTGTTACTAGTTGTGGTGTTTATGGTTTATGTAAAAGGTAGGGATGACAATACTACCGAACCTGCAAGTATTTATCTCGCCCCTACTTATATAGGGTGGGTAATTACCTATCCCGGTGTGGGGCAGGGTCTTGGACGGGGTGGGAGGCGAGATCGGGTTTAAGTAATATCTGCTCCTATCCATCTCAGTATATAATATGTATAATATATGTAATATATGTAAAATAATTAGTAAAATAATTAATAATATTGTATCATTTTTAAATTTTTACTTTAATTTATTTATGTATATGATTATGGTTATATAAATTTTGAAATTTAATTTTATTTATTAGATTTTAATAATTATAAGGGCAGATAGCAGGATGAACACCCATGAAGATAGGTTAGGGTTCAATTTTTTATTATCCGCGTATAGGAGTAGGAAGAGTTCTATGCAGGTTATTGTAGGACAAATGGAGGGGTTCATATGTCATCTACTATGTTATTATTGCAAGTGAATTGAATTGGTTCTTGAATTTGTACTAAAAAACTCACTTTATATAAGATATAACTTCTTTTCTTCCATGTTTATGTTTGATATATACATGCTTGTCTTTTTATTCATTCCGCTTATTTGCACACCGCTTAACAATATCGATTATCGATATAATATCTGCACACAATTAGCATAAGATGATAGATTAATTAGTAACTTTCTGTGATTAATACCTATCATGATATGTTTAAACTTGAAATGTTAAAATTTGAAGATGAATCTATTGGATATTTAAAAGGAATCCGTACGTGATTCTATGTGAATATGATTTAGATTGTGTTTTTTATGGGTCGACGTGCTCCTAAAAAGGGTTCTTCTTAAGTTGGCCACAATTTTAAGTCACCAAGAACTAATTTGAAATACATACAGATGTTTTTTTATTTTTTTGATATATTACTTTATTGCTTAGATAAAATCATTTCTACATAATTAAAAATTATTTGTAGAAGCTCTTATACAAAAAATAATGGATTAACTGTAAGAACCCACATTTTCACGTAAAACCGTTTTAATAAAATAATTTTAGTGCCCGAAATAGATTCAAAATTTAGAAGTTTTAATTTGAGAATATAAATGAGAAATTTAATTTCAGTAAATTTTTTTGAGTTGGAAAATGTATTTCTTTCGAAAAGTTTTTGTAAAAATGCGTACTGCGATTAAGCCGGTAATACCGGCTCTGGTCTGTCCAGTACTGCGTATTTTGGAAATAATATTTTGAAAAGTGATTTATTATTTTGAAAGGATAAAAATAATTTAGAATCGAAAACCAGACACTAATCTTAAAGGTTTTGGTCCAAAGTGGGCCAAACGGACCAAAAACGCTAACGGATGAGACCGGGCCCAAACCGGATCCAAGATCCAACATATATAAGCTCATTTAATGAGTATTTCAGCCCATTCTCCCAATTTTGATGAGAGAGCCGTGGTTTTGAAGAGAGGAGAGGAGGAAGAGAGTGCACTTTTCACCTCCACCTTCCAGAAGCCATAACTTTTGATCCGGAGTTTCGATTGACGAGCTGTTTGCGGCCACACGAATCTTTCGTCGAGCTCTACGTTTCTATCCAAAGAAATTTGGTAAGAACTTGCGTCTCACTTTCCAGTTTTGTGCCCTATATTTCTGCATTTTTGAGGTTATGGTTTTGAGTAGATTTTATGGTTTTGGTTGTTTAGGTGATCTCTAGTAGCGGATAAATGTTGAATTTTATCCCTACTCATGTTAGGTAAGGTAAGGTTTCACTAAACCCTTGTATTTAGTTATTTTATGTATCTTAGGTTTTGATTTTGATGATATATGTGTTGTTAGTGTGAGCCTTGGTGTTTGTCGGTGTTGGTTGAGACTTTGAATCAAGCTTGGTGGCTTCGTTTTGATGTTTGGTACGTTTGGAAATCGGCCAAGATATGGTTTTGGTTTCCTTTATGTAATATGTAATATTCATGGACACTTAGACTAGTTGACCCTAAGATGGGATTGAATATTGTGGGTGTATGAGTAATTATATGTGAATTGATGTCAATTGTTGGCGCATGGAATTATTGATGGATAATGAGAATTTTGAGAAATTAAGGTGATGAGTTAATGTAAAATGTTTATGGTGGGTTGGAATGAAGGATATTGATGATTATGATGTTTGATGACATATATTGATGATGATTTTTTATTGTTGGTTATTGTGGTTGTTGGGTATTGTTGGGTATCATTGGAGTTGATGAGCTTTATGATGGATTTGATTAATGATGGATAGGGTTTGATAACGATTGTTGGAATTTATGAGGATTTGTTTTGGTGGTTGGGGTTGTTGTTGATTGATTATGATTTTGAGTGTGGATTTATGATTAAGTAGGAAATTATGGGTATGGTAGTGAGATATGGTATAATGGTTGAGTAATTTAAGTGAAATTGAGGAGAATGATATGAAGAGGTAATGTGTTGTGTGTGGTAATGGTTTATGATGATTGGGTAGGTTTTGATTTGGTTTTGAATGGAAAGTTGGTTAAAATTGAGTTTGTGAGATTTCGGGTAAAAATAAATTTTTGGCGAACTTGGTCTGATCATAACTTTTACCTCGGTTTTCAAAACTTGTTGAATTTGGTTTATATTTGAAGATTATTGAAAACCCTTCGATTTGATATAAATTTTGCAAAATTTGGAATTTTTTAGAGGAAGTTATTATCATTCAAAGTTGGTGTTAAAAATCTAAAATTCTGCAAAGTTGCAGAATTTCAGGATTTTCTGATAAGTGCGCACGCACAACCCTGCAAAAATGTTATTCTGTGCGGATGCACAGACATGTACATACAAACAGGTAAGGGAAAGGGCTCTGGTGGCAGCGCTAGCATAGGATGTGCGTGCACACATCAATGAAGAATTACGACCTGTGCGAACGCACATCCCTATGCGCACGCACAAGTCGGGAAGGGTCGTCTGTTGGGGCGCTCGCACAACTTGTGCGAATGAACAAGCTTGAATATTTTAGTAACTGTGCGTACGCACACCCCTTTGTGTACGCACACTTTGAAAATCTTCCTGGGCGTGCGCACGCACACCCCTGTGCGGACGCACACGCCCTGTTTCTCAAATATTATTTTGTTTTCAACTATTTCACCTTCCCGACAAGGTTGTAAGCTTCCATAACACCATTTTAAGACTCTTGGGCTTATTTTAGAGCATTGAAATAGGGGAAAGGTCCTAGGGATTTAAGTTGGATTTTCCTTTGAAAAGTTAGCAAACGGAGGTTTAGGTTTCTGGTGTATTGCGGATGAGTTAGTTGAGAGAGAAGGAAGGGTGGTGCATATGGTGATTGTTGACAATGACTTGGGAAATTGATGAGTTAATGAGCTCGGAATGGAAGTGATGAATTGATGATGGTTATGATGAGTTGAAGACTCAAAGAGGAATGATGATCTTCTTGAACAATGAGAGTGTGCCAGTCACTATATCCTTGGGTTAAGTATGAGAATGTGTATGGCATTATGTCCCTGGGATTGAATTATGATTGGTAATCTTTTCTGCTGCAAGAGTGTGCCAGGCACTATATCCTTGGGTTATGCATGCAAGTGTGCCCGGCACTATATCCGTGGGTGAATAGAGTGTGCTCGGCACAATATCCGTGGATTAAAAAAGTGTGCCCGACACTATATTCGTAGGTGCGGCAGAAAAGCGACATCCGAAAGGATGTGTCGGGTTGGCATTTATGGACCGACAAGTGATATCACAAGCCAATAGGATAGGCATTCATCATGTGCATCTTCTATATGCTTGCTTGCTTTGTTTACTTGGGTTTGCCTAAATGTATAACATGCCTACTTGCTTCATGAACTACTTGCTGTATATGAATATTACCTGTGCCTTCCTTGCTTGCATTTATTTGTGATTGTTTGATACTGAGGAAGTTAGGTAGGCAGTGGCGATGGGATCGCACGGAGGTTAGGTTGGCGAGGGCTGTGGGATACAGCGGTGTGATTAGTGTTAGTTAGAATTCCTCTAAGTTTAGACAACCCTGGTTTATGGTTTAAGTTCTTTTATTTATTTTGTTCTAAGCTTGAATATCTGTATGTGATGTGAAGTTCTAAGATTGCCTTCGGCGTCCCGGGGCCTTACATCTTACATCATTGGGCACTGTTACCATACTGAGAACCTCCGGTTCTCATTCCATACTTTGTTGTTATTTTTCAGATACAGGTCGTAATCTACTTCGGTGAGATTGCGGATATGGTGACAGAGCGGAGTATGGTTCCTCCTTGGTTTAATTTATTTTAATTTGTTATAGTTACTCTCACATCTTTTTGTATTTTATCTTTATGGCCTTAGAGGCTATGTTGAGAGGTAGGTTGTATAAGCTGTTTTAATTCTAAAACTCTGTATCTTTTATATTTGTAACTAGTCGGCTTAAACTCCGCAAGCTGCGGCTAGTTCCCTATGTTTATATTACTATATCTATACATTTGTTCTATTCTCTTGCACCTATATCTTGTATCTTGTGCGTTAGCTTCGTGTGAACGTTTCGCGCTTCTGAAATTTTGTATTTGAGCTTACTCCTTCATCAGGCTTTTAGAATATATTATTTCCTTCTATATAAATATGTATAAGCCTTAGAACTGTCGTAACCTCTTATTAACCTTTGCTTTACGGCTAGAGGTAAGGCTTAGAGTAATTAGAGTGTTACATTTAGTGGTATCAGAGCGGTTTGTCCTCGTGAGCCTGAGGGATGGACCGATTGTGCTTCGTTGCACACTCTGGGTCATTTTTCTTTCATGCTATTTAGATTTTCTACTTGATATATCATAGCATGCTTGTTTGTGAGTGCCTTTGGGGATAATTGAAGCACTGAGTCTGAGATATTGAGACTGATCCCCTTGATGTCGATTGTTTGGTGTGGAAAAAAAAACCCGAATGGCAACTCACGGATGAGGTCGATCACGTTAAACGAAGAGGTAATGAGGATGGCTATCTTAGCCTATGCGTTACAAGCTCAGCGTGTTCCGGAAAAGTCTGTTCGTGGAGTTGTGGCATATCCGACGACGGGTGCGGCTTAACGCTTGTGGCAACGGAAGTAACGGTTGATACTTTTGCAGTTTTTACTTAAGATTTTCAATTTCTACACGGTATGGGTTGGATTCTTGTTAAAGAGGTTTTAAAGCTTAAAATGATTTTGAGAATTTGTTTGAAACTGTTGAAAAGAGTTTGAAAAACTATTGGTTTGTTTTATTGGTAATGGGTTATCATATACGAGATACGAATAATAGGTAACGCGTTTCATGGGTTTTGGGGACGTTAGAAACTATTTCTCGAGGTTACTCAGTTACGTGCTTTGGATTCTATTAGAATCATGTGACTTGTTCTTTCCTACCCTATCCTGAAGTTCTTGTGGTCTTTTCTTTTGGATAGTAGTTTGATTTCTCCAACCTTATTCCTCTGTTCATATGCATTTTTGTTTAATCCTAACTGCATATGTCTGCTTAAAATCCTTGGTTATTTATCTTCTTTGTTTAGGCACTTCTTCTTGAGTCATGTATTCTTTGATATATATTTGAACATGTTTTGATGTATTATGTCTTTTTAAGCTCTTATTCCGAGTCTTTTGTAGACAAATTGTAATTTAGTTTCCTCTTATTTGACGATAATTACAGCCATTCTTCAAATCTTAACAAAATCGCTTTTGATTTTATATACACTTCTCTATATAAACTTTGAAAGTTTCTTTTACAGTTTAAAACTAATTATTTCCAATACCCCACCTGTCTCTTCACTGATTTATGAAAATATATTTACTTTAAATACAACTTGATTTTCTAACAACTTTATTATAGTTGTTACAAATATCTTTATTTGATTATGTATTTAGGAATTCTTCAAAAGAAATATTTTTGCCTCTTTTCTGTTGACTTTCATTTGACAAACTTCACTTAATTTATTTTTAATTTGAATTTAGTTTAATACAACACATTGTCTATGCAATTGTTGTTCTTTTGAAAGTATTGAGTTCATATCCTTCCTTTTGGGAACAGACCAATTCCTTTTCAAGCTTTTCACTTCTTTGAATGATATATTTGGTTCTGTTTTTTATTATTCTTTTATTGTTATGACCGTCACCACTAATCTTAGTTTTTCTTCTCTTGTAAATCTCATACTCGTCCGAGTAAACTTGAATTTATTTCCATCTAGTGCGTTTTTTGTCTTCTTAATTGTCCTTCCTTAATCAATGGTTCCTTCTTGAAAATTCACTGTTGATTGATTTGTCCTTCCTTAGAAGTTTTGTATTCTTTTGGACCAATGGAAAGCTTGTTTGATGTCCCATGCTTCATGGATCTTGTTTGAACTCCTTTGATTTAAGATCCTTTCTTGTTTGGTCTGATTTTTTTAATCACATCTTAATAATCTTGAATGTTCTTATGTGATGGCAATTTCAAGTGTATTCTTAGAGTTTTGATGTGAACTTTTGAAACAAATTTTGGATTCTCTTAAGAAATCTAAATCAATTCTTCTCGCTTAAATTGCATCCATAGTTATTCTTTAAATTGACAAAGTTGTTTTGAAGTTGGCATGCACTGTTTTAAACAAAGTTTTGAAACCGACTGATAAGCAAATTTTTACCTCGGAGTTTCCTTTTCTAAATAGAGTTTAACTAGTTCCATATTTGCTATAAAAATTTATACACGCTTGTTTGAATATAAGCTTTGAGAGCTCTTGGACAAACCTTTGATTTCTTACAACCTTGTCGTGATTTCAGTGTATACCTTATTTGATTGAGTAACTAAATGTCTTTCAGGATTTTCAATATTGTTTGGCCTTAACTCAATTGATTCTCATTTTCTAAACATCACCTATTCTATCTTTTACTTGGAAACTATTTAGACAAAAATGCAATTTGTTTTCTTTTCACCACATTGCAGTTTTGGTGTATGTTTCTGTCACCCTTTTGTGAAATGCGAGTTACATACCTTTCTTTTAGCACATGAGATGATCTTCTTTCAGTTTTTTATTCTTTATATTCAAATGTAGTAGGTGTATTTAATCATAAATTTTAAACCTTGAGAGTGTCATCACTAACCTTAGATAACCTTCTTCTATAATTTTATATTTGTTAACTCAGCTTGATTAGTTCCAAACTACTGCCTTGCTTATCCTTTTTGTGTTCCTATTAGTTATCTCCGATTCGGGAGTTATCCTTGAGGTTGTTAAACTGAATTTCTTCCAATACTCTTCATCGATTGTACATCCTCGCTTACTTGTAGATTCAGCAGTTCTTTCAAAACTCTTGTGGAGATTATCCTTGTTGCTTGTCCTTCTTGTTTCAAAGTCTTTTATCATTCTGAATAAACTTGAGAATAGTTGTAATATCGTGTGCGATCTTTAGGCACAGTAGTGCGAAGCTTTAGTTCTTTAGAATGTGGTTTGTGGTGATGGAAGGGGAGGTACACACGGCTGCTTTTGCGTTTTTTAAATTATGGCTTTTGATTTCTAATTGGTATGGCATTGAACCATGTTGAAAAAGTTTTATAGTTTATAATGATTTTTAAATTTGGTTTGAAACTTTTGGTTTAAATGTCTTGCTTTTGAAATTAAATCGAAACTCTTGGTCTGAATAATATGGTTTACAGAAAAAGTGAGTTTTACGATTTTCTTGATTTGTGATTTTGGTTTATAATTTATCTTATCAAACCGAAATTCGAATTGAAAGGTTTTGATTTAAGAATAAATGAATTTTTGAGCCTTTTGAAGAAGCTTTCACAATGAACTGGTTTAGATTGAACTTGTTTTCACCGCTTTGCGAAATGTTACAAAAGCAGTCTTTGGTTTTGAAACTACGTCAGAAATTCTTGGTTTGGAGGATATTATTTAAAAGAAAAGTGAGTTCTCTGATTATGTTCATTTGTGAATTTGGTTTCCAAATTATCTTATCGAAAGAAATTCAAACTGAAAAGTTTTCATTTAAGAAAACTATAATTTCCAGTAGATGACTTTCGAGTAAACAATCTTTGGCCCTTTTGAAAAAAGTTTTAACAATGAACTCATTTATATGGAACTTGATTTAAAGGTTTTAAAATGTATTACAAAAGTGGTAATTGTTTTAAGAAAAACTTCGGATGCGTAATGACGATGATCAGAGTGACGTAGCGGAAGGAGAAAAGGAAACATCGACACGATAGGGCACTTTGATGGGGATATATCGTGTAACTCGGATTTTCGAGGGTGAAAATCTTTTTAAGGAGGGGAGGATGTAAGAACCTGCGTTTTCACATAAAATCGTTTTAATAAAATAATCTTAGTCCCCAGAATAGATTCAAAATTTAGAAGTTTTAATTTGAGAATATAAATGAGAAATTCAATTTCAGTGAATTTTTCAGAGTTGGAAAATGTATTTCTTTCGAAAAGTTTTTGTAAAAATGCGTACTGGCGATTAAGCCGGCAATACCGGCTCTGGTCTGTCCAGTACTGCGTATTTTAGAAAATAATATTTTGAAAAGTGATTTATTATTTTGAAAGGATAAAAATAATTTAGAATCGAAAACCGGACACTAATCTTAAAGGTTTTGGCCCAAAATGGGCCAAACGGACTAAAAACGCTAACGGATTGGACCGGACCCAAACTGAGTCCAAGGTCCAACATATATAAGCTCATTTAATGAGCATTTCAGCCCATTCTCCCCCATTTTGATGAAAGAGCCGCGGTTTTGAAGAGAGAAGAGTAGGAAGAGAGTGCACTTTTCACCTCCGCCTTCTGGAAGCCATAACTTTTGATCCGGAGATCCGATTGATGAGCCGTTTGCGGCCACGCGAAGCTCTTGTCAAGCTCTACATTTTTATTCAAAGAAATCTGGTAAGAACTTGTGTCTCACTTCCCAGTTTTGTCCCGTAGATTTCTGCATTTTTGAGGTTATGGTTATGAGTAGATTTTGTGGTTTTGGTTGTTTAGGTGATCTCTAGTAGCGGATAAATGTTGAATTTTATCCCTACTCACGTTGGGTAAGGTAAGATTTTACTAAACTCTTGTGTTTAGTTGTTTTATGTATCTTAGGTTTTGATTTTGATGATATATGTGTTGTTAATGTGAGCCTCACTACAAGAAAAACACCCATTCAGCCACACTTTTTTTAAGCTACATTTGAAAAGCGTAGCCTATTCATACGCTTTTCTCTGTGTTCCCCTTTTATAAGAGAATAGGAAACACAATTGTGGCATCATTTAAAAAGTGTAGCCTTAGATACAATAGAAATCACTTATAAAGCGTAGCCTTATATTGATATCTATGGGTACACTTTTCGTACCAAAGGAAGCGCTTTTAAAGAGTAACATATTTGTTATATTTTGAGTGCACTTTAAAAGCGTAGCCTAATGTATCTAGGCCAAATGCACCCAAACACTTAGTAATTTTTCTTTTCCTTATCACCAAATCACACTCACCTTCGAATACCCTCACTTTCGCCATCTGATCAGAAAAAGTTTCGCCCCTCACCTTCGCAAATCACCTTCGAATTAATTGTTGAAAACCCTAACCCTAACACACCCACACACTCACACTCATTCTCACCATCACTCACCACTGCCACCACGCCCCCCTTTCACACACACACACACCCAGATCCAAGAGAAAGAGTGAACCAGAGGGAGGAGAAGAGGGAGACGAAGATGAGAGAGCGCGATCGAGAGAATAGAGAGTGAGAGGGGGTCACCGCCGCAACGTCGCTGCAGCTGCCACCATTGGCGTCGTGGAGCAGGGAGCCTGGAGGGGAGAGAGAGACGATTTGCAGACGAGATGGAGAGAGAGGACGAAGATGCGACGCAAGAGAGGAGGCTATTCCGCCGTGCACTGTCGTCGCTCCTAGGGTCGATTGAAGCCGCCGCCGCAGCTAGGGCTTGCCGTGCTCCTGTCCGTACTCCTAACCTCTATCTCTCTCTCTCTCTCTCCCTCTTCAACTTTCATTTCATTCTCATTTCAATTTCAATTTTGATGTCTCTGCAGGCAACAATATATTTTAGAAGTTGTATTCGACTGGAAGAGAGGGAAGGGGAGCGTTTGAACTTTCAATTTCATTAATTTTTGCTGAATTTCTGTGCATGTGGGTGAATACTGGATTGTGAAGGATGGTTAGGATTGTGAATACAGAAGTTTTGACCTCTTCATATATGGTATCCCTTCTTTTTTTAATTCCCACAAGAGCTTAGGATTGGTTAAACAGAGCAAATTGAAACTTTGAATGTTCCCCTCATGCAGGGAACAATGCTGATCGATTCCTGAATTGGAGCAGTAGGTTCCAAATTGTTCTAGGCGTGGCAAGGGGATTGCAGTACCTTCATGAGGATTCACATCTAAAAATTATTCACCGAGACATCAAAGCAAGCAACATTCTTCTTGATCATAAGTTTCATCCCAAGATTGGAGACTTTGGCCTTGCCAGGTTCTTCCCTGAAGACCAAGCTTATCTTAGCACACAATTCGCTGGAACATTGTAAGTCCAATTATTAAATATTTTAATTACTATGTATGCTAGCTGCATATTCACCATGTTACTCGTGTTATATTTCAGTTTTCTATTTATGTTTTTTTTTTGTCATAAATTGGATAGCCTATAATTTTGAGTATTATAATATCACAACGCACACCTATACTACACACACAGTTATACACAAAATATTAAGAGTTCTCATCCACTATTGACCCTAATCAAGTCTCAAACCTGAGTACGCAACACATATCATAGGGGAGTGGTGTGAGCTTATGAATGAATCTGGTTTGCCATGTTACCAGGTTTAGTTATTAAGTAATTGAGCTGAGCTGTAAGTTTGACAAATGAAATAGTTTCCTGTCAGCGCCAAAAGGGCTGTTTTCGCCGAGGACCAAAGCTGAAAGTTGCCATCATTGGAGCTGGGCTTTCTGGCATGTCAACTACAGTAGAACTCTTGGATCAAGGACACGAGGTTCAGCTCCTTTAATCTTTAATATCACACTTCCTCCATTTCATATTTTATAAGTCATTTTGATACTTTGATTTATGAATATATGTGAAAAGTCAAAGCAACTTATCAGTATGGAACAAAGAAAATGTTATTTTGAAATTGGATGTTATGGTGTACATGGTAAACTTGATTTTTTAAGCAAAGGGGAGTGATTTGGTCAGTTTCTTAACACAATTATGGTGTTAAATTTATTAGGATATTCTAGCTAATGCATTTTATCTAGTATGTTTACTTCTAATTGCTCTCGATCAGGTGGATATATATGAGTCGAGGACTTTTATTGGTGGGAAAGTTGGTTCTGTTGTTGATAAGAAAGGAAACCAAATTGAAATGGGATTATTTCTTACAAATAGAAGTTGGTAAACGGACTTGATTGATCCCGTCTTTGAAATTCTCCAGCCCCTCTGTTTATTTATGGTCTGAGAAGTTAAAAAATATTAAATATATAACCCTAGGAAACTTTGCCTAAGCAAAATTGATCAATTTTTCATGCCCATTGTGTTTAGGGTTTGAAAAGCCATGCTTTATAGATGAATCCTTTGTTTTTCTTTTTTATCATATTATCCTTCTCCTTAAATCTTAATGAAATTATTCTTTTATAAAAAAGATAAAAAAAAATGTCTATTGTATTTAACTTATAATATGTTTTATTAATCCATCATATTTTTTCAAAAATTCTGCTGATCTGAGCTTATTTTATAATGTGCAGTCCCAGAAGAATACACAGGTGTTGCAGAAGCTGATTTTCCAGTATTTCTTATTAGAAAAAATACCATTTTTTTCCATTTTCAAGTTTTTCCTTGTTGACTTTAGTAATATTAGTCTTGTAAATTTATTAGAAATTTTAAAATTTTAAATTTACAAATTGTAGATAAAGGTTGAAGACTTCTTTAGGTACTTTTTCTCAGATGATGCTGTAAACTTCCATGAGTCTTTCCATAAAAGATGTGGTGATAAAGGTAGCCTGCATGAAACAACTATGAAACCTCTGCATTTAAAAAATCATCTTTAATTTTGTATGCTTTGCTGGTTGTGAGTATGGTTTAAAGAGAAAAATTTAAGATGACTAATACCTGTCAATACACCTTAATGTTTTGTCGAGGATGATTTTTTTATTTTTCCCCCTCCCCTTTCAGACTTCAAGTGTAGTTCGTGGCGTCCTCAAGAGAAATTTGGGTATGCTCGTGAACTATCTTTCAACATCCAATAAGACTTTATCTTGATATGTTTCTGCCAGCTTTATTTCTCTTTTTTATCTGAGGTTCAACTAAAATTTTGAATGGAGCCAAAGTGAATGCCTAATATGGGGGCTTATTTACATAAAAATATATGAACATATTGATGAGTTACAAAATTCCATTTCATGGAAAAAATGATTGAGCAGTGCATGCTTTAAGTAGTTAAGTTTGAAGTTATTAATTCAAATTAAGTAAATATAAGATAGAAAAAATTGTTAAATCTAAGATCCTGAGCATATGTCCTTTGATGAAGCAATAATAAGATCTTTGATGCGTCCCTATGATTTTTAAAAACTTAGTAAACTGTTCCTATGGAGACTTGCCAGTGGACATAATTGTGTTTCCTTTTCAGGAGCAAAATTTGGTGGCTCACCCAGCACCACTAGCGTCTGCTGTCTTTGCCTGCTGTTTCACAAATTCCTTTTCTTCGATTCTGCCTGCTGCTATTCTGTCCCGTGCTATCCGGTTCTACCCTAATTTCCACCTTCTTCTAGGTTGTCTTTTTTTTCTTGCCCTATTTTGTTGTTTTACCGTTATCTCTTGAATAATTTAATTGCTGCTGCTGCTGCTGGGTCCCAAATATGTTTGATTATATCAATTTAATTCTTGCTAAATGATGATTGTGCTAAATTTGTGGTTAAATGGTTGCATGGCAATTACAATTTCTTTTGTCTGTAATTTTTACAGTTATTTTGGTTTAGTTGTTTGAGCTGGTAGCAGTGTTGTGCTAACTGTTAAGAATCATTTAATACATGGATTAATTCTGGAATCGCGATAAACAAACCTTTTCATATTTGCTCAGGGGCTGTTATTTCCAACAAGGTATGGAAGTTAAGATGGAAATGAAGGTGGAAGATGCATATAGGAAGTCAATGGAGACAGTGTTGAATTGGATACAAGATACTATAAATCTTAACAAGAGTCAAGTTTTCTTTCATACATATGCACCCGTGCACTTTAGGTTTGTAATTTGTTGCAACAATTGTTATGATTTATATTTTGCCTTCCAAGTTTTACATATATTTATCCAATAATGTATGAACAGAAGTGGAGATTGGAGAATCGGTGGAAGTTGTCATTTGGAAACACTGCCAGAGCTTAACATGTCATTAGTTCCTAATGATAACTGGTCACAATTCAAAATAGACAATTCATTGATATCATCACACAAAAACAGCACTGAACTTGTCAAGTTGAAAATATTGAATATAACAGAGATGACAGCTCAGAGAAAAGATGGACACTCATCAATCTACTATCTTAGTCCGAATGGCGGCACGGCGGCACTCCATCGGCAAGATTGCAGCCACTGGTGTCTGCCTGGTGTACCTGATACATGGAATGAGCTGCTTTATGCAATGTTCATGAAACATGAAGGCTTCTCATAGCAAGGAACTTCAAAGAGTGATGGAAGCATTGACGTTAGGATTTTTGCTGGTAAAGAATTTTATAAAAACAGTCGCGTTGTAGATATAGTTTCTAAACCGATAGAAATCCCTTCATACAAACGTTTTGGTTGTCACAAGTAACAAACCCCTTAAAAATTGATAACCGAAGTATTTAAACCTCGGGTCGTCTTCTCAAGGAACTGCAGGGAAGTATGTTCTTATTATTGGTTATGAAAATTGTAAATTGGGGTTTTGAAGATGAGGATCAAGTAATTTAAATGGCAAGTAAAATAAATAAATAACTGTAAAATAAATTTTTGGCAAGGTATGAGAAATTGGAAGTCCTATCCTAGTTATCCTTATCAATGATAATGAAAATTAAATCTTAATTCCACTTAGTTAACCTTTACTTAAAGCAAAGGAAGGTCAAGTGACTAATTAGTTTGATCTTCAAATCTTAGTTACTTCCTAAGAAAAGATTGGGATTATTGAAGTTCAATTCAATTAGCAAAGATAACAATTATCAATCATGTTGAGTTTGATAACTCATGAGTTACTGATTTCTTAACCATGACCGAAAGGGAAAAAGTAAATCTATTCGAATAAAAATGTTTTCAGATTGGAAGCAACAGTAACATAAATAAAAGAAAGCAATCATAAACTGAAATACCTCAAATAACATTAATTCAAAGAATAATCTGTAACATAGAAGAATTCATAAATTAAATTGAGAAAATAAATGAAAAGGAATATTGAACCTGATAAAAAGAGATAATCCTGAAAGCAAAAGAAATCCTAATTCTAAATCCTAAAAGAGAGAGGAGAGAACCTCTCCCTCAAAAATACATCTAAATCATCCAAAGTAACTAATTGGAGACTCTCTTTTGAATGGATGCATTCCCCCACTTCATAACCTCTGATCTGTGCCTTCTGAACTTGGATTTAGGCCAAAAAGGGCTTCAGAAATCGCTAGGAGCATTTTCTGTAATTTCTGGTGCGTGGCCTCTGTCACGCGTCCGCGTGGATCACGCGGTCGCGTCATCTAGAGTTTTCCTTATCACGCGGTCGCTTAAGTCATGCATCCGCGTCATATGCATTTCGCTTAAGGCACGCGATCGCGTCAATCACACGGTCGCGTCACTGCCATTTCGCGCTGGCATGCGGCCGCGTCGTCCATGCGATCGCGTCACTGCCAGTTTCTCCAAAAACTCCGTTTTGTGCTTTTCCTTCCATTTTTGTATGTTTCCTTTCCATCCTTTAAGTCATTCCTGCCTTAGGAGATCTGAAACTACTCAACACACAAATCATGGCATCGAATGGTAATAAAAGGGGTAATTAAAATAATTATTTTTAAAGCATAAGAAACATGTTTTTCACATACATCATATAATAAGGAAGGAAAAGTAAAACCATACAATTTATATGAATAAGTGAGTGAAGGATTGAATAAATCACTTAAATTGGGCACAAAATATATCATAAAATATGGATTTATCAAGCATTATATACAGCAATTCTTTTTTATTTGTCTTGGGCAGCAAGGACTCACAAATTGTTCTCAGCAGTCTCAAAAGACGCTAACACGTAGAATAGAATTATGTATTTATTTAAAGAAATTATTTAGTATAATTATGTATTTATTTTTATTTTATAATATTCAATTCATTCAAATAAAAATGCAAAATTATTATACATGTAATATATAATCATATTACTAAATATTAGGTTTTAGAAAAAAATTATTAGAATATATATATATATATATATAGAAAATAAAAAAAAACAATAAGGGACCTAAGGCTACACTTATACAGTAGCTATAGTATACAAAAAAAAAGAGGGATCTAAGGCTACGCTTATAAAAAGTAGCTATGGTATACAATGTGGTTACGCTTTACAAGTGATGCAGTAGCGTTGAAAAGCGTAGCCTATTCTGGAAAAATGAAAGCTGAAAAGCGTAGCCTTTGGTCTTGGACAGGATCACTTGAAAAGCGTAGCCTATTCCCAAACGCCAAAAGTGTAGCCCTTGGTGCAGAAAAATGTAGCCTTTGAGAATAGGCAACGGCCGAATAAAAATAACCCCAAAAAGCGTAGCCGTAGCCCAAAAAGCGTAGTCGTAGCCTAAGGCATCATTTTTTTTCACTTTTGGCTACACTTTTCAAGTGTACCTGAATGGGTGTTTTTCTTGTAGTGCCTTGGTGTTTGTTGGTGTTGGTTGAGGCTTTGAATCAAGTTTGGTGGCTTCGTTTTGATGTTTGGTACGTTTGAAAATCGGCCAAGGTATGGTTTTGGTTTCCTTTATGTAATATGTAATGTTCATGGACACTTAGGCTAGTTGACCCTAAGATAGGATTGAATGTTGTGGGTGTATGAGTAATTATATGTGAATTGATGTCAATTGTTGGCGTATGGAATTATTGATGGATAATGAGAATTTTGAGAAATTAAGGTGATGAGTTAATGTAAAATGTTTATGGTGGGTTGGAATGAAGGATATTGATGATTATGATGTTTGATGACATATATTGATGATGATTTTTGATTGTTGGTTATTGTGGTTGTTGGGTATTGTTGGGTATCATTGGAGTTGATGAGCTTTATGATGGATTTGATTAATGATGGATAGGGTTTGATAACGATTGTTGGAATTTATGAGGATTTGTTTTGGTGGTTGAGGTTGTTGTTGATTGATTATGATTTTGAGTGTGGATTTATAATTAAGTAGGAAATTATGGGTATGGTAGTGAGATATGGTATAATGGTTGAGTAATTTAAGTGAAATTGAGGAGAATGATATGAAGAGGTAATGTGTTGTGTGTGGTAGTGGTTTATGATGATTGGGTAGGTTTTGATTTGGTTTTGAATGGAAAGTTGGTTAAAATTGAGTTTGTGAGATTTCAGGTAAAAATGGATTTTTGGCGAACTTGGTCTGATCATAACTTCTACCTCAGTTTTCAAAACTTGTTGAATTTGGTTTATATTTGAAGATTATTGAAAACCCTTCGATTTGCTATAAAGTTTACAAAATTTGGAATTTTGTAGAGGAAGTTATGATCATTCAAAGTTGGTGTTGAAAATCTAAAATTCTGCAAAGTTGCAGAATTTCAGGATTTTCTGATAAGTGCGCACGCACAGCCTTGTGCGCACACACAACCCTGCAAAAATGTTATTCTGTGCGGACGTACAGACCTGTGCGTACACACAGGCAAGGGAAAGGGCTCTGGTGGCAGCGCTAGCATAGGATGTGCGCGCATACATCAATGAAGAATTATGACCTGTGCGAACGCACATCCCTATGCGCACGCACAAGTCGGGAAGGGTCGTCTGTTGGGGCGCTCGCACAGCTTGTGCGAATGAACAGGCTTGTATATTTTAGTAACTGTGCGTACGCACACCCCTATGCGTACGCACACTTTGAAAATCTTCCTGGGCGTGCGCACGCACACGCCCTGTTTCTCAAATATTATTTTGTTTTCAACTATTTCACCTTCCCGATAAGGTTGTAAGCTTCCATAACACCATTTTAAGACTCTTGGGCTTATCTTAGAGCATTGAAATAGGAGAAGGTTCCTAGGGGTTTAAGTTGGATTTTCCTTTGAAAAGTTAGCAAACGGAGGTTTAGGTTTCTGGTGTATTGCGGATGAGTTGGTTGAGAGAGAAGGAAGAGTGGTGCATATGGTGATTGTTGACAATGACTTGGGAAATTGATGAGTTAATGAGCTCGGAATGGAAGTGATGAATTGATGATGGTTATGATGAGTTGAAGACTCAAAGAGGAATAGTGATCTTGTTGAATAATGAGAGTGTGTCAGTCACTATATCCTTGGGTTAAGTATGAGAATGTGTATGGTATTATGTCCCTGGGATTGAATTATGATTGGTAATCTTTTCTGCTGCAAGAGTGTGCCAGGCACTATATCCTTGGGTTATGCATGCAAGTGTGCCCGGCACTATATCCGTGGGTGAATAGAGTGTGCTCGGCACAATATCCGTGGGTTAAAAGAGTGTGCCCGACACTATATTCGTGGGTGCGGCAGAAAAGCGACATCCGAAAGGATGTGTCGGGTTGGCATTTATGGACCGACAAGTGATATCACGAGCCAATAGGATAGGCATTCATCATGTGCATCTTCTATATGCTTGCTTGCTTTGTTTACTTGGGTTTGCCTAAATGTATAACATGCATACTTGCTTCATGAACTACTTGTTGTATATGAATATTACCTGTGCCTTCCTTGCTTGCATTTATTTGTGATTGTTTGGTACTGAGGAGGTTAGGTAGGCGGTGGCGATGGGATTGCACGGAGGTTAGGTTGGCGAGGGCTGTGGGATACAGCGGTGTGATTAGTGTTAGTTAGAATTCCTCTAAGTTTAGACAACCCTGGTTTGTGGTTTAAGTTCTTTTATTTATTTTGTTCTAAGCTTGAATATCCGTATGTGATGTGAAGTTCTAGGATTGCCTTTGGCGTCCCGGGGCCTTACATCTTACATCATTGGGCACTGTTACCATACTGAGAACCTCCGGTTCTCATTCCATACTTTGTTGTTGTTTTTCAGATACAGGTCGTAATCTACTTCGGTGAGATTGCGGATATAGTGACAGAGCGGAGTTTGGTTCCTCCTTGGTTTAACTTATTTTATTTTGTTATAGTTACTCTCACATCTTTTTGTATTTTATTTTTATGGCCTTAGAGGCTATGTTGAGAGATAGGTTGTATAAGCTGTTTTAATTCTAAAACTCTGTATCTTTTATATTTGTAACTAGTCGGCTTAAACTCCGCAAGCTGCGGCTAGTTTCCTATGTTTATATTACTATATCTATACATTTGTTCTATTCTCTTGTACCTATATCTTGTATCTTGTGCGTTAGCTTCGTGTGAACGTTTTGCGCTTCTGAAATTCTGTATTTGAGCTTACTCCTTCATCAGGCTTCTAGAATATATTATTTCCTTCTATATAAATATGTATAAGCCTTAGAACTGTCGTAGCCTCTTATTAACCTTTGCTTTACGGCTAAAGGTAAGGCTTAGGGTAATTAGGGTGTTACATTAACCACAAAAAATGTCTTCGAATTATTTAAACGTGGATAAAAATACACTCGAATTTTACTATCGACAAGAATGCTTTTAAATAATTTAAAAACACAACAAAAATAACCAACAATAAATATATATTTTTAAAAAATATCTTAGGGATTGAATTTTGATATAGTTTTTTTAAAGCGTGATTATAAAAATAAGATATTATTATACATAAAAATTGGTGATTTTTCGTTAAGTATATTTGTTTTATAATTTTTTTGTTAACAACCAATAATACGTTTAAAAAATCACCAAACAATATATACTTAACAAAAAATCACCAAATTTTAAGAATAATAATATCTCATTTTTTTAATCATACTTGCAAAAAATTGCATCAAAATTCAATCTCTAATATATTTTTTGAGAAATCCATATTTAATGTTAGTTTTTTTGCAAGATTATCTAACATTAAATATGTATTTCTCAAAAAATACATTAGAGATTGAATTTTGATACAATTTTTTTCAAGCATGATTAAAAAAATAATATATTATTATTCTTAAAATTTGGTGATTTTTCGTTGAGTATATATTTTTTTTTGTAATTTTTTTGTTAACAACTAATAATACTTTTAAAAAATCACAAAAAATATATATTTAAAAAAATTACCAAATTTTAAGAATAATAATATCTCATTGTTTTAATTATGCTTGTAAAAAATTATATCAAAATTCAATCTTTAAGGTATTTTTTGAAAATATATATTTACTGTTAGATATTGTTTTTGTGTTTTTAAATTATTTAAAGACATTTTTATCGATAATAAAATTTAGGTGCTTTTTTATCCGTGTTTGAATAATTCAATAGCATTTTTGGTGGTTAACTAAAAACAATTCTAGCAGTAATTTTATATTATGTGAATAAATTTTATTTAAAATATGTGTGAAAGATAGAATAGAAAAAATTAATAAATTTAAAAATATTGAAAATTTTAAATACATGAAACAAGTAAGAAAAATTAGTCTAAAAACTATTTTAATTCACATGCTTAATTTTTAAGAACTAAATTAAATCATTTACTACGCTTTCAAAAATCAGTTGAGGTATATACTTACCATAATTTATTGTACATCAAGAGTTTTGATTTTTAATAGTGCATCTAATAACTAAACTTCGGTTAATTAAAATAATAAATACTCGGCTTCCCAATCCACTCAATTATTTTATTATTGATAAATGAAAAGAAGTCTAATTAGTGGACCACCAGAAGATCCCAATGTAAGCTTTATTTATGAGTTAGTAAGTAGTTAGTCTATAGAAGCATAGAGAAATGTAGAGTACTCCTACCAAATTCACATGCTGGATTATTTTTGGTCCCAAAATAGCTAAGGCTGAAATTCCATCCTTCTCCTTTTCCCTTTACTGTTCTTCCACTAGAGCACTACTCTTCACGATTTTTTGGTCCAAAATGATAAAGTGACCATTGTTAATTTGTTATGACATAGGAATATGCAAATCTTATTTGTAAAGAAACTCATTGACCCGTCAATTCTGTACCATAAAATTTTTCATTTATGTATGCTTACATACAGGGAATTGGGATTAAAGCGTAGACAATGTAATTATTTTGAGTCTCTTCTTATAACTATTGATTTTTTTAATAATAAAGAAAAGCATTTCTTTCTATTTTTAGAATTTAGACTCAATTATTGAAAAAAAAAAAAACTAAAACCCTTACCATTTTAACTAATTTCATATTAATAACTATTATACATATTAATTTATAAGAAAAAGGACAAAAACTAGATTCGTATCTATTGATCTACACTATTAGTCTATTATAATACTTCTTAAATAATTTTGATTTTGTTTTATGGTGAACTATATTATGGACAAATGAACTTAAGTCATTTTTTTATTATATCAAAAAGTTAGATAAAAAATAGTGATTTATTTTTATTTGATTTTAATTTACTCTCTCATTTTTTGCTCATCTTAAATTTTCATCATTTAATTTTAAATACAAATTAATAAATTACTAAATAATACCTAATCTATTTTATATTTCCACAAATAAAATTATGAGATTCATCTTTATGCCATAAAACCCAAAACATTAAACAACAAGGCAACATTAATTATATTGACTTATCTCGTAAAATATTAAAATGTTTATTTATCTTTGTAGATAAAGATATTTGTTAAGCTAAATTTTATTAGAAAAATTTTAACCTTTTTATACATTATACATGTCTTTAAAATTAATTTTTTTATTTTTCAATTAAAATTGTCTATAATAAGAAATAAGATATCTAACAGTAACAAGTCACTTGTTAGCAAAAACGATATAAAAATTTATAATTGGAATAGAATATAATAATTTTGTAATTTATTTACTGTATGTTTAGGATAGGGATCAATGGATCATTGATTCATTGGTAAGACACGAACATGACGTGGCACACGTGTGAGGTGGGAGCGCATCTTGTTCTTTATACGCATCAGAGGTCCAACAAAACGAAAAGAGAGAGAGAGAGAGAGAGAGAGAGAGAAGCTTCAGCGTATATTTGCATTGATTCATCATATCCTTAAGCTAAGGGGAAAAAAAGAAAAAGGAAAAGAAAAAAAAAGGTACAAAAGAAAACATTAAAGCATGGTTACTCGCCGGTTCAGTTCTTCCTTCAATGCCCTCTTAAGTCTTAACTACGTTTCTTTGGTTAGTTCTATTTCTCATTTCAACCATATTATTTACCTTCACAAAATTAACCATTAAAATCCATTACTTTCTTCTCTTCCTCGAAATATCTCAAGTTTTATTGTTATTACTTTTTAAAGTTGTTTCTGAGAGAGAGAGAGAGAGAGAGAGAGAGAGAGAGAGAGAAAAGTGAATTTGAGTTAAAGGGCATGTCTAGGAATGTGGAAAGTTTGAGAATTTGAAGCTTTACTCATTCATCACATGCTACATTCTGTCGGCAACAACCACCCCACCAACATTCTAGGTTTCAGATTGTTTATTTGTGCATGTCGAATCTCATCAATTTGTAATAATAATTCCTATTTATTTTGGTGCTGTGATTTCGCATTCTTTCAGTGTGAACAAATCGGATCTAGGGGTTGAGTTGAAGTAAAAAAGCTCTTTGATTTTGGTCAAGGTCACTTCACTTGTAAGTATCTTTAACTCATAGATTAATCAGAGATCTATGTTCGTGGATTTCAAATGTTGTGTTGTTTGAGTACTTTAATGTTTTCCCCAATATTTAGGTGACTTGTAACGGCTATTTGACTAGTGTGTTTTTGTTTTTGTTCCCTTTTTTCAGGGTGCTGAAGAATTGATACCCGTTGTATTCAGTTTTTTATTCAAAAGTGTGTACTTTAAGATTGGAATATTCAATAGTTGAAATTGTTAACCAAGTTGGGTTGGTCTAGTGGTTAGCTCACTAGTCCGCTTAAGTAAGTGTCGGGGGTTCGAATCCCGCCTTGTGCATGCAGCAACCCATTGGCCAGCGGCAAACCCTTAAATGGAGCTCAGTACCGCGACGGATTAGTCTTTGACCTGTCGGGTTGGGGGATACCGTGGGAAACCAAAAAAAAAAAAAAAAAAAAAAAAAATAGTTGAAATTGTTGTGAAGTGAAGCAGCTTCTGTAATTTGGAGTCGGTGTTTTTTGTTGTTTTGAAGCAAGAAGATGCAGAGGGCACCGCCGGAGGACTTTCTGTTGAAGGAGACAAAGCCCCACCTCGGAGGTGGGAAGGTCTCCGGAGACAAGCTTACCAGCACCTATGATCTTGTTGAGCAAATGCAGTACCTTTATGTGAGGGTTTCAAAGGCGAAAGACTTGCCTGCTAAGGATCTCACTGGCAGTTGTGACCCTTATGTAGAAGTGAGGCTGGGAAATTACAAAGGCACCACCCGGCATTTCGAGAAGAAGACTAATCCTGAATGGAACCAGGTCTTCGCCTTCTCGAAAGACCGGATTCAGGCTTCGACGCTGGAGGTTACTGTCAAGGATAAGGATGTGGTGAAGGATGACTTCATTGGTCGTGTCTGGTTTGACCTCAATGAGATACCCAAGAGGGTTCCTCCAGATAGCCCTCTTGCGCCGCAGTGGTATAGGCTAGAGGACAAAAATGGCAACAAGGCGAAGGGCGAGTTAATGTTGGCTGTTTGGATGGGTACTCAAGCTGATGAAGCATTTCCTGAAGCATGGCATTCGGATGCAGCCACCGTTAGTGGAGCTGATGCTCTTGCAAACATTCGATCGAAAGTGTATCTGTCTCCTAAGCTTTGGTATTTGAGGGTTAATTTGATAGAGGCACAAGACTTGCAGCCGAGCGACAAGGGTAGATACCCTGAAGTTTTTGTGAAGGCAATTCTGGGAAATCAGGCATTGAGGACTAGAATCTCCCAGAGCAGAACTATCAATCCAATGTGGAATGAGGATTTAATGTTTGTGGCCGCGGAACCATTTGAGGAGCCACTGATTTTGAGTGTGGAAGACAGAGTTGCCCCTAACAAAGAGGAAGTATTGGGGAGGTGTATGATTCCGTTACAGATGGTAGACAGGAGATTCGATCACAAACCAGTGAACACTAGGTGGGTTAATCTCGAAAAACATGTTGTAATCATGGAAGGGGACAAGAAGAAGGAAATCAAGTTTGCAAGCAGGCTTCATGTGAGGATCTGCCTAGAAGGTGGTTATCATGTTTTGGATGAATCAACTCACTACAGCAGTGATCTTCGGCCAACAGCAAAACAACTATGGAAATCCAGTATTGGAGTTCTTGAATTGGGGATATTAAATGCTCAGGGTTTGATGCCAATGAAAACGAAAGATGGTAGGGGGACGACGGATTCATATTGTGTAGCAAAATATGGGCAAAAGTGGGTGCGGACGAGGACAATCATTGATAGCTTTGCACCGAGATGGAACGAGCAATATACTTGGGAGGTTTTTGATCCCTGCACTGTCATTACAATTGGTGTCTTTGATAACTGTCACTTGCATGGTGGTGATAAGGGTGGAGGGGCAAGAGATTCAAGGATCGGAAAGGTAAGGATTCGTCTTTCCACCCTTGAGACTGATCGTGTGTATACGCATTCGTATCCTCTTCTAGTTCTTTACCCGAATGGGGTGAAGAAAATGGGTGAAATTCACTTGGCTGTGAGGTTTACTTGTTCCTCTTTGCTTAACATGATGCACATGTATTCACAACCACTGCTTCCTAAGATGCATTACATTCACCCCTTGACTGTCAGCCAGCTCGACAGTTTGAGGCATCAAGCGACTCAGATTGTTTCGATGAGGCTTAGTCGTGCCGAGCCGCCGTTGAGAAAGGAGATAGTGGAATACATGTTGGATGTTGGTTCCCACATGTGGAGTATGAGAAGAAGTAAGGCCAACTTTTTCAGGATCATGGGAGTTTTGAGTGGATTGATTGCTGTGGGAAAATGGTTTGATCAGATTTGCAATTGGAAAAACCCCATCACAACGGTTCTGATACATATCTTGTTTATCATATTGGTTATGTACCCTGAGCTTATCTTACCCACCATATTCCTTTACCTCTTTTTGATCGGAGTTTGGTACTATAGATGGCGGCCGAGGCACCCTCCTCACATGGACACCCGTCTCTCTCACGCAGATTCGGCTCACCCCGACGAACTAGACGAAGAATTCGACACTTTCCCAACCACCAAGCCTTCTGACATTGTGAGGATGCGATATGATCGGCTCAGAAGTATTGCTGGGAGGATACAGACTGTTGTAGGTGACCTAGCGACTCAAGGGGAAAGGCTGCAGTCTTTGCTCAGCTGGAGAGATCCAAGAGCAACCGCCCTTTTCGTGATTTTCTGTCTTGTCGCTGCCATTGTACTGTATGTCACGCCATTCCAAGTTGTTGCCCTCCTGGCTGGAATTTATGTCTTGCGACATCCAAGGTTCCGCCACAAGCTTCCTTCCGTGCCACTCAATTTCTTCAGGAGGCTGCCTGCAAGAACCGACTGCATGCTTTGAGTCGCCCAAACTCTGGAAAACAAATAGATTTTTCCTTAACTTCCATTGTTCAGAACTTGAATTTGGTATCTGGTTTGATTAATGCTTATGTGGCCTTCTTCAGTAGGCAAGAGTAGATTTTTGTGGATTTGGAGCAGTTCATTGTGTCATAGGAATTTTCTGTTTTGAATTTTTGTTGGTTTAATGTGTAATTTTGTAGTAGGCTGTTGTGAGTTGAAATGATTGTGCTGAATCAATATTCCATTTTTATTCAGATGGAGTAATTTTCTTCAATGGAAGTTGAACTTACTCACCTAACTTTTCGTTAACAAGCTATTTTGTTATTGCTAGGGGTGGCAAACGGGGAAGCCCGCCCGTCCCGTCCCGCCCTGCCTAGTGAGGCGGTTTCAAAATCTCAGTCCGCCCCGCTTAACGGCGGGTTGGCGGACTAAGTCCGCCAAACATCTTTTTTTTTTTCTACTTTTAATTGTTAAATAATATATATAAAGGTATAAAAAATTTTTTTCTGTTTTTTATTTTTAATTATTATAATTTCTAAAGGTATAAACAAATTATAATTTTTATATTCACAAACATTAAAGTTTTTGTAATTATAAATATTTAATAAACAAAATTATAAACCAAGTTTTAATCCAAAATATAATTATAAATATTGTTCCCAAAGTAAAATAAACATAATCCAAAACATAATTATAAATATTGTCTCAAACCAAATAAACATAATCCAAAACACTCAATTTTCATCTTCATTCTCTTATAAGTTGGGTTGGGAAAAGTTGGATTTTGGCAAAAAAAATTGTAAAAGTATCCTTTGCCAAAAAAATACTAATCCCAGCGGAGAAGCCCGCCCCGCGCCGCCAAAACCCGCAATTTAAACGGTGCAGGTTATGCGGACTTTTGCTATTTGATGATCCCAATTTTCCAGTCTGACCCGCCTTTTTTGGCGGGTTACGCGGACTGGACCGACAGATTTAGGGCTGTGCCACCCCTGGTTATTGCTACGCCTTGTTATGCTTCCTTTTTTTTTTATGTTTAAATGGTTGTCCTATTAAATTTTGGTTAATACATTGCATTTTGTTTCTTGGTAATGTTTTGGTAAACGAATGCAAATAAATCGGAAGTGACTTTTGAAAAGTAATTTATTTAATTTTATTTTTTAAAAATAGTTCTTCAAAAGCTATAACTGCTATGTTTGTTAAAGTAAAATAATAATAATTTTAATAAACATAAATTATACAATTATGTCCGATAAAACTACTTTTAGCATTTAAAATAATTTTAATGAATATAAATATAATAAAATGTAAGAATAAATAATATAGATAGCTATTCATAGATAAAGTTATTTTAGATTTTTAAATTTTAGAAAATATAAGTTAATTTTGAAAAATATTTTGTAGATATTTTTAAAAGTATTTTTAATCTTTAAAAAAAAACATAAGCATATGATCTTTTTAAGGACTTGGTAAAACTAATTTTTTAAAAATTACTTACTAAAGTTAAATTTTCAAATATAATTACTTTTCAAAAGTTTTATTTTTTGTAAGAGAAAGTATAAGTGGTCAGTTATTTTATAGTTAATTTCAATTAATTTTTTTATTTTTTCTCTTAAATGTTTTTTTTTTCTGCTTGCCTTCTTCTCTCACACATCAAGATTTGACTTTAATACAAAACATATATATATTATCTATCTCTTTCATGGCTTTCAACAAAAAACTATTACAGGCTTCGGATATTTTATTTTGCTTTCAAAATTTTTTGATTGCGGTTTTGGATATTCCTTTCATACATGATTACGAATATCCATTTGAATATTAATGTGAGTTAAAAATAAAATTAAAAAAAAATTGGTGACATACTAACATTGTACTCTTTTGTTAAATCAAAATAAGAACGATTTGGAATAAGTATAAGCTACAAAATTAGTATTTGATAAAATTATTTTTAATATTAAATTTAATAAAAATAAATATAATAAAAAATAAACATAGATATTTATTATATAAAGTTATATTAGATTCTCTGATTTTAAAACATAAACTATATAGCCTAAAAAAATACTCATAAGTGTTTTTAAAAATATTTTTAATTTTTGAAACTAAAAAATATAATTATATAATCTTTTTTATTTATCAAATACAAAATAAAATACTTATATTTTTTTAAAAATATAAGTATCTCTTAAAAAAATAAAAAGGAATAAAAATTGAATCGAGTCTTAGTATTTTACTATGCTGCTACCTAATTTATCCTAAGCTGTATTTATTTTTCTTGGGGCATTAATTCAGTAGGGCAGATTGAGAGACCACAACTATTATTATTATTATTATTATTATTATTTTTTGGCATAAATCCAAAATAGTCTTGACTCTTGAGGGTTCATAAAACTTTAAGAAAAAGATGGGTTTCTTGATGAATTGTAAATGAGATAATTCATAATTGGATATATTCAATATTTGTTGCAAGTATGTGCATTTAAAAAATTAATTACTTAATCAGTTATTCATATAAAAATATATATTAAAATATAAAATATATATTAAAAATAAGTTAAAAATATATACATTTATTCATAAATATATAAAAATTAATTTAATAACTGATTTTTTGTGTGCACAAAATATTTTTCTTTTAAGTGTTACATGATTTTATTTATTTATTTAAAGTTGAAAAATTATTA